>NC_034601.1:57642945-57658125 GCF_900095145.1 Mus pahari | reverse complement strand
ATATAAGGACATTGGAAGAAGGGAGTCTGGCTCTCGCTCTTTCGCCTTCTTGCCTGTGTGGGACTAAGCAACTGCTAGATCCTTGGACTTCCATTTACAGCTACTACTGAACCATTGTTGGGAATTGGACTGCAGACTGTAAGTCACCAATAAATTCCTTTACTATATAGAGACTATCCGTAAGTTCTGTGACTTTAGAGAACCCTAATACACAGGGCGAAGAAAAAAGGTGTGTACCGTCATGCTTGAGCCATTACACTTAGCTTGTGGTTTTGTTTGGAACATGATCTCACAATAAAAACCCAGTCTGCCTCAAGTTGGAGACCCTCCTGCCTGGACTTCCTATATGTTGGGATTGTAGGTGTTGCCTATGTGCACATGGTTCCGAGCCCACTTCAATGTGGACCTCCCTTCTAAGAAAACCTGACAAACTGAGCGCTGTTCTAGAACCTGCCTTAAACTGCTGGATTCACTTTACATCTGTGTTTAATAAAGAAATGGACGTATGTTGCCACAAGGAGGAGGCTAAAGGTTGACTAACATTAGATGCGGAGCCTTTATTTTTCATTATCAGGGGATAGCTCACTGACAATGACAAACACGAAATTCAAAGGCCAGCAATTTTCCAGAAATGCCCGTACATGATGATGAATGTCGATGCCATTTATTATTCATCACTATGATTCATTATTAATTATATATGCAGCAAACTGTAAATGCAAATTGTCTGTTCCTAAAGGTAATTTTTTTATTCCTATTCTGAAATGGATGTAAGAAGAAAAACTAAATACACTTGGTTATCTCAAAATTAAGTTATTGACATCCAGTCCAACTAACATGAAAAGAGTCCTCCTCCTGCTTCCTGGCTGTGCCCAGGTCCCTTCTCTTCCTTGTTTTTCTGTTCAGATAGTAGAGCAATGGTATCTCTGCCGTAGAGGAGAGGATACCATCAGTTCTTTAGTTCCAAAGGGAACAATTCTATCACGGGAAATTCTAGAATTGACATCGCTGGTTTTAAAGCTTGAGGAGGAACAGCTTCATCTGTTATTTAGCTCAACCATCATAACAGGGAAAATACATCAGGCCCACAGCCTCTTCCTTGAACTACATGATTACGGTCCAAGTGATAAGCAGCTGCCCAAACATAAAAACTGCCCTTCTCCTCCAGAAACACCTGTCCAGTCTTGACAATGGTTACCAAGCCATTTTCTTCTTGTTCTGCAAATGCCTTAGCTGTCCATTAGCTCTCACACCCAAGTTTTAACTGTGTGCCCCTAAAAAAAATGGGAAAAAGATTACAATTTAATAATCTACTGTATTTCAAGTTTTACTTATCTTTAGAGATATGAAACTGAACTCAACTGTAGCTTGTTATATTAAGCTTGATTTTCTTTTCTTTTTTAATCTGCTTTATAAGTTTAAAGGTTTAGGGCTGGAGAGATGGCTCAGTGGTTAAGAACACCGACTGCTCTTCCTAAGGTCCTGAGTTCAAAGCCTAGCAACCACATGGTGACTCACAACCATACGTAATGAGATCTGATGCCCTCTTCTGGTGCATCTGAAAACAGCTATAGTGTACTTAGATATAATAATAAATAAATCTTAAAAAAATAAGTTTAAAGGTTTAAAGCAATATCTATTCTATTTATTATACTTATAATTTTAAAAACCCAGTCATAAATGCATGAAAATGCAGGAATATCATGTCCCTAGCCTCATTAGTATGTCATATGCAAAACATCTAAAGGCTCAGGTTGGATAATTCACTTGTCTTATCTGTAATTTCTATTGAGTAATTTCGGAAATACAGGTCTAAATGAGCCATTAAGCTTATGTTAAGATTTAAGTTCATTTTCTTTGTCAAAATCTTCCCACTGATGAAAGTAATATGCAGTGGCTACTTTGATATTTTAAAAGACATGAAAATGTTACAGTATGATAATAATTTTAATCAATTGATAATATTATATAAAATGCTCTAACATTAATGTGTAACAGCATTCAATTCCAAATACAAAACTGTGTTTCATTTGCTCCTGCCATTAAAAACAGTGATAAATAAATACGTGCTCAGTTTGTTGCTGCTTAGCCTAAACAAAAAAGAAAAAGTTGTGAAATAAATAATATTCTTTAAAAAATATTTGTGCTGGGTTTCACTCAATGATTTCAAAACATCCTATAGCATTCTACTATGAAATCTAAAGAGGAGGAGGGAGATCGCACGGTCAGCAGAGTGCTTGCTGCAAAAGCCTCAGGACCCGAGTTCAAATCTCAGTACTCACGCAAACAGTCAGGCATGGTAACACCCTTTTTAATTCTTGTGCTGGGGAGGTGGAAATGAGGGGTCTCTGGGGATTTCTGAGCAGATATCCTTGTCAGGTCTATGACCCCTAGGTTCTGGTGAGAGATTCTGTCTTGAAAATCAAGGTGAACAGAGGCTAAGGAACTAACCTTTGGCACCAATGCACATGCAGGCCAGCCGATAGGACTTTCGTCTCTGAACCAATGAAAATGTAGAAAACAATGAACTCCACATGTGTCACCTATTACACACACACACACACACACACACACACACACACACATCGTATATACCCATGCACACGCTAAACATTACTATATAAAATTGAAAAAGCTGTAAAAATTAGAATAGCTCCTCCAGTGCCATGCGTTCCTGGATGCTGTTCTGCTTTCTGCCATGATGGTAACGGACTGAAACTCTGAAACCGTAAACCAGCCCCAACTGAATGTTGTCCTTTATTAAGAGTTGCCTTGGTCATGGTGTCTTTTCACACCAATGAGAACCCTAAATAAGACATCTGTACAAGTGTCCTTACGTTTCATAGGAAAAAAAAGAAAAAGAAAAAGACCCTCTCTCAAAACCAAAAAGAAAATAAAGACAAAAGCAAAGCTCTGTCTCAGAATCATGGGTTTTTTTCAGATCTGGTCAGTGCTTTCTTTCACCCCACACCAGCAGCAGAAATAAAATCACCAAAGTTCGCTCTTCCCTCTGCGTTCCTGATGATCATCCCCGCCTGACTCATTTTATTATAATGTATTTTATCTCTTGTTGGTTTGGACGTCACAATTTACTTACCACTTCTACACCTGTGTTCTTGAATCATTTTCTGATTTACGAAATATCCTTTTAACATGTTAATTCTAATTCATTTTAACCATCTTGATTTTTAGTGTTTTTTTTTTAGTTTGTTATATTATTTCATTACATAATTCACAAGGATTCACTTTCTAGACATTGAATAATACTTCGAAAATTCTTTCTCCCTGCTGTTTTCTTCTTTCTCTTCTCATTTCTTCCTTTTTTTTTTCTAATTCTTTCCTTTATTCCATCATACATTCTTTTATTCCTCCTTTCCTCTTTCCTCTGCTGCTGCTTCTTTGCTTGGCTGTATAGCTCTATAAATAGCATCATTTACTTTTCCTGGGAAGTTTCTATCATCAGTGTCTTAGGGTTTGTATTCCTGTACAAAAACCATCATAACCAAGGAGCAAGTTGGGGAGGAAAGGGTTTATTCAGTTTACACTTCCACAATGCTGTTCATCACCAAAGGAAGTCAGGACTGGAACTCACACAGGGTAGGAACATGGAGCATGGAGGCAGGAGCTGATGCGGAAGCTCTAAAACCATAGACTGTCTGCTCATCAAGGCCTGCCGTGCTTGAACGATGGGATAGGCTTTCCCTAATGAGCCCTGTCTAACCTCCCCCGGAAGGCCTTCCTGTGTTCCAGCCACGAACCGCGTGGGAACCATCCAGCGCCCCCTCTCCCCCTGCCCTCTTCTCCTTTTGATGAGCCGCCCCTGGGGCTCCCCATTTGTTCTCAGCTCTTCCGAGGTGTCCAGCGGTGTCTGGGATGCTGGAGACTGAGGACCTGGTACCTAGGACTGCCCCTTGTCCACCACCCACCGAGCTGAAGTCCAGAGGCTTCACACAGCCAGACACCCATCCACATACCCAGGGCCGAGTAGAAAGCATGGGGCAGTCTTCCGTGTCCGCCTGCCCACCGGAACTCTGGAGGGACACAGGTTTTCTCCCACTACCTTTATTCCCCTGGCACCCATTGAACAACAGGCTTTTGGATTTTAGTAGAGTCCAGATGTAGTCAAGCTGACAACCAAGATTAATTATCTAATGCACAATCTTTGCTTAAATAAAATTTTCTTTTTAAAAAAATACCACCTTACTACACTGGATCTACACAAAAATGAGCCATCAACAGCCGGGCAGAGCCTCAGCATTCAGGGGTCTCTCTCCACTACTGCTCAACTGTGTTATATGAATAGATTCAGGAAAACGAGGAGTCATTGCTTTAGTGATGTACCCATTGGTGACCCCACCGGGCTCCAACAGATAGCTCCACTCCAGAGGTTAGCAGATAGCGATGATTTAATTAAATGGGCCACACAATAAAATCAGAAGCCATGACTCTGGGAAAGGGACAAGTAGGGACAAGCAGAGGTTAATAAGGGTGGAAGAGAAATACAAAAGAACCAGAAGGAAAAGCAATCAGAATACATCGTGTGCGTAAATGAAACTGTGTACTGCCTAAGAATTAAATTAATAAAAAGAAAATGATAAATGCCTTCACATGAATGAATGTTATAATACTGTCAAAGATGGAAAAATCTATCTCCCATGCTTATGTGTTGCATAATTTAATTTTTAAAAGAAATCTGTGTAAAGAAAAGCATTCATATAGATAGATATAAAGCTGATATATGGATTGAGTAGTATGGGTGAGCAAGAGTGAAACTGGATTGCTTAGGTAGAGGGTTCTTTCTGAAAGGAAGGACATAATCTAAAAGGGCACAAATGCATCCTAAAATCATGACTTTTTTTCTTTTTACATTCTTATGAGGTGATCAAGAATTATCATCCTGCCTGCAAGTGTGGTGGCACATGCCTTAATCCAAGCCCTGGGAGCCTGAGGCAGGTCAAGGCTAACCTGGGCTGCATACATAGTGAGTTCAAGGCCACCCTGGGCTGCACAACCAGAACCTGACTCTCAAAAATCAAACAGGGAAACCAAATGAACCATCCTACAACAGAAATGACTCTTTTTCACAGGCAGTTCGATTTTAGGTAATTATGACTCAGTTGTTCTATTTGTGGATGATAAAGTAACCATGGGAAAACGCAGCTATTGTTTAAATGATCACAATCTGAGGGAAAAGAACAGAAGTAGGAACTTGGAAAGCTGAGTAATTGTTTTCCCGGGGGGGAAGAATATAATTGTGAGTGTTGAACTAATGTGACAGTCCACGAGGAGAACCAGATTGTCTCGTACTCAGAGACAGCAAGTTCTATTGCTCTGGAAGAAAGTTCTAGAAGTTTCAGGGGAAAGGAGCTACAAAAATAAGTTTAGCAACTTTATTTTTCCTGTCAGCCTCACACTTATTTTTATCTGTAACAAAAAACAATCATACCAAGAAGAATAAAAAAAAAAAAAAAACTTCCTTATGTTAAGGAAATCTTTCTTGTTGATTTAAGATCATGGGAACATTAATACTTTAAGGTTTAGGCACTGAGTGGGGAATTAAGCTGCTGTTTGCCGCCCTCTACAGATCTAAAACTCACAATGAGATTCAGGGGAAAATTCCTCCTGCATGCACCATTAAACAAACATGCACTGTTTGTTTAACAGAGAGGAAATGTTCTAAGTAAGATATGAACAATTTCATCACAAAGCTATAAGAATGCACCTACACACACCTCTGTGGTATAGCCTACTGCATACATAGGCCGTGTGGTACAACCCACTGCTTTTAAACTACAAAACATGCAGAGTGTGAAAAGTGTAGGCAACTGTAACACAGTGTTAACTGACGCCTAAACATGTCTAAACACAGAAAGGGAATAACAAGAATACAGTCTGTTTACTCAGAAATAAGAATGTTTCTATTGTAATACTATGGAGACACCTTCGAATGTGTGGCACATTGCTGACAGGAGCCCTCATCCTGCAGCAGGAGATACTGTTAAAATCCAGATGTGTATTTGTGAACTTGAAGCAGAAATATTCACAAAACTGCAAATTTTCTATTTTTGCTACATTGATGTCCTGTGACTCAGAAAAACTGGCTGTTAGATGATTAAGAAATGAAGACCTCCCTCCTTTTAGTAGTTTAGAAATAAAAGGAAGTTAATGATGTAATAGGGATAGAAGTTAAAAATTGACTAGGTTGTGAATTTTTTAATATTTATTTATTTGTTTATGTAAGTACATTTTTGCTGTCTTCAGACACACAAGAAGAGGGCATTAGATTCCATGACAGATGGTTGTGAGCCACCATGTGCTTGCTGGGAATTGAACTCAGGACCTCTGGGATAGCTCTAAACTGCTGGGCCATCCTTCCAGCCCTGGCTGTAATTTTCAAATAACAATTTGATACTTTCTTTATACAATCTAATTCTCCTCTTCATCACCACCTCATTCCATTTTCATTTGCTGGCCAGCTTTCTGCCAAGAGGATTTCCCCAGAATAATGCAAACATCAATGCAAACATTGTCTTTTCAAGTTTTTTTTTTTTAAATCGTGATGCCATAATAACACAGAATAAATGCAAAGGAGTATTTGTCTCCTTCAAATTCTTCAACAACTGGCCAGTCAAGATTAAAGTGTGGATGGAAAACTCCTGGAGGGATTGCAGAGCATGAAAATGGAGATTCTGAGCCTCTTTTTTTTCTGAGACCCTGAGCACCTAAAAATCTTGTATTATACTGCATTTTTTTATTTAAGGAAGAATGTGAAGGCTGAAATATAGCTCTGTGATGTGTTAAAGGAAACAAGATCTGACATAGCCCCAGTGAGTCTTCTGGCCTACAACAGCATGAAAGGTCACAGAGCAGGAGCCAGACTGAGGCGGGTAAGGGGCACACACAGCGGTTGCCCTGGAAGAGCCATTCAAGACACAAGGAAAAGTCACTACACTAGGTCACAACCTGGTTACAACTATGCCTTGAGCCTGATGTCAGGATGAGAAGAGAATCCCTGGGCACTGTATGAAGTGAGCTACCTTTCAAAGATTACCCTATACTGAAGCAGGTCAAATAATAAAAACGAGTCTTTTCCCAAACCTGGAAGGAAAAAGTTTTAGGGAAAGTAGATCTTCAATATGTGGAGTTCAGAAATCCTAAAAGAACAAAATTTCTCTAAAACAAAAATAATAATAGCTTTTGCCTTCAGACAGAAATAAAAATGTCACCCAGGTACAAGAAAAGCATGTAAGGACAACATAAACCCCATTTGTGTCCACTTAAGGATTCTTTTTATCTCCATTTAAGGACCAGGCCTGATTTTGAAAAAAGGCCATAAGACACTAGCTCCAGGAACAGACCATAAGTCCCAGAAACCAGGCCATCAGACACCAGCCCCAGAGACACATCATAAAACCCAGAACAAGATCATAAACCCCCTCCCAAAGAACAGCCTGGGGATAACCACAAAAATGGGGAAACACCTTATCTCAGAATGGGCCATCTGCAGTGGGGAACCTTATCTCAACCTATGGTTAAAGTTCTTGAAATAGGAATGCAAAGCACTGGCCACCTGTGACCCCTAGGACCCACCAATGACATTTTATATTACTTAATCCTTCTAGAGAGTTCCATCGTTTCCATATAAGAATGCCTGCATGGGACTGGAGTGATGGCTCAGCAGTTAAGAGCACTGACTGCTCTTCCAGAGGTCCAGAGTTCAAATCCCACATGGTGGTTCACAACCATCTGCAGTGGGATCTGATGCCCTCTCCTGGTATACATGAAGTGAACGACAGTGTATACATAACATAAATAGATAAATCTTGAGAGAGAGAGAGAGAGAGAGAGAGAGAGAGAGAGAGAGAGAGAGAGAGAGAGAGAGAGAAAGCCTGCATGCCTTTGTCTGGGGTCACCTTTTCATTTCAAAGACTGTTTGACCCCTGCATGCTGGTTGTTTCTACAGAATAAACACTCTTTCTTTTTGCATTCTATCTGAGTTTGGGGGCCTTCCTTCAGCGATTTCCTAACCCTTACAGTTACGTTTTCCACAGTACCACTTGCGGCAAGAAAAAAGAAACAAACACACACACACACACACACACACACACACACACACACAAGGAAGACTCAGAAGTTTCTGGTAACATCTTGCCAGAGCTAGACCTCACCTACCCATCTGCTTACTGAACCTACTCTCTGCTCATTCTCAGTGCCATAATGACTCCTTTTCCCTAACACACAGCGTTGCTCTTTGTGAACTCTCCCCACTATAAACCAGCAGCAGGCATTGTATTGATTTTGGTTCGCACTGGTCTGGCACTGTTGTAGTGCCCCACTTCCAGTGGGCACTTCAATACATGCTCATCAACATGAAACAAAATGAAAGTTAGACAGATAACACTCAAATGGGAAAGCCATGTTTTAAAAGAAATGCAGTCTGGGGGCCAAGTGCATTTGTCAACTATTCCTGAGTGTTGCAAGACTCTAGCTGAGTTTTGTTTTGTTTTGTTTTGTTTTGTTTTGTTTTGTTTTTTTGAGACAGGGTTTCTCTGTATAGCCCTGGCTGTCCTCGAACTCACTTTGTAGACTAGGCTGGCCTCGAACTCAGAAATCTGCCTGCCTCTGCCTCCCGAGTGCTGGGATTAAAGATGTGCACCACCACGCCCGGCTTCTAGCTGACTTTAATGATGCTATGTAGCACCCATTAAGGCCCAACTTAGAAGTTCTAGGTCATCATTTGTCAACTCAAATCTCTTTTCAGTAGGTCATGCCCCACTGAGTGGGCCATTTTTTTAAAGTGTTTCCACATATTCTTTCCACCCCTTGAATATTGTTGTCTTCCTCATCACTTTCACATCACTAGAAGGAACAGGAAAGCCGAACAGAAAACAGCAGGAGCATCAGAGGCACATTGAGGAAAGGAAATTTTTAAAAAGGAGGAAGAAGTGGGGGAGGGGGAGGAGAGAGGGAGGAGGATAGGGAAGAGGAAATGGGGAAAGAAATATTTAAGTATTAAAGTAATACTTTTATTCTGCAAGCAAACGCTGTTATTTGCTGCCCCTTGCTGGTAAAACAATAAAATTGCTAAATCAAACATTCAAAGTCTAGTTCTGAATACTAAAATCCCATGTTAAAGGAATATAGATCATTTACCTCTATGAGAATCATAAAAGATCATTGATCGCCCTCTAGGAAGAGTCCCTCAGGAGAGGCCCTGACCTTTCAGCCCCTGACCAGATAGCCTTACAGAAAAATTACTTTAGAAAAGTCTTAAGAATCAAGTCCCACACATGGCTCCTGACCCCTTTATTTCAAAAGACTAGAATTTGGTATCGGCAATAAATGTTGTCAATTATACTTCTTGACATGACAAGCTTGCTTTATTCATCTTTGAGCAACTGCGGGCCAGATCCTCTCATCTGAGGAATCGTGGCGTGGCTGCCAGTCACACTATCAAGTATAAACCATGATACAGGATGAGAAGCAGGTAGCTGCGATTCAAACACAAGGTAGTTTTCTAAAGATAACCACCAAGCTGTCTTTTTTCACCAAAGGGGCTTTATACCCACTTTTCATAGCACAAAGCATTAGGAAGAAACGGGACAGGCAAGAGCAAGTGGAGTGTGTGACTAACCACGCTGCTTCTGGGGAAGGTTCCCCGGATTGGGTTGGTTGCAGGATGAACTGAGAACTAGAAAGCTTGTTCCTGAGAAGACTCGATGCCCCAGTGTAGGAGACTGCCAGGGCAGGGAAGCAGGAGTGGGTGGGTTGGTGAGCAGGGGGAGGAGGGAGGGAATAGGGGGATTTTCAAAGAGGAAACCAGGAAAGGGGATAACATTTGAAATATAATTAAAGAAAATATCTAATTAAAAAAAAAATGCCTTCCGTGGCTTAAATTCTCTATTCTGTTGGGAATTCTGGCTAGCAAGTGCTGCATCTCTTCTGCTCTCCCAGGTTAACTAGGAATGGAAGGCTTGAATTGGGGGCATGAAATGGTCACAGTATTACCCAGAAAGTAATACCGAACTGTGGGTAAACACCATGGACAGTTCGCTTTGGTGTTTGGCTAAGTGAACAAGGCCTACCTAGGACTTTCCCTTAAGAGAAACACTGTCAGGTAGTTTATATAAAGGGCACAATTTTTACTTTAAAAAGCAGAGATTACAGACTTTTTTTTTAATGGTGAAAATCTAGAAAGCAAGACAAGATTGAAATGGAAGCGAGCTATGAAATAAAAAACTAGGGAGAGCAGAGAGTGGCAAGAGAAACAATGAAAACAGTTTTCACCAAGTACGAGTACGTGTGAAAACTTCCACCAGGGACAGGATGCTTTGAAGCTCTGTGTGATGGCTCCCTGAAGGAGTTGGTCAACATTTAAAAGAACAAGCAGAAAGGCCTTGTTTGATCTCTCTCTGTCTTATCTCTCTCCATCTCTCCATCTCTCCATCTCTGTCTCTCCATCTCTGTCTCTGTCTCCATCTCCCCGTCTCTCCATCTCTCCATCTCCGTCTCAGATTTCTCCATCTCTGTCTCCCCCTTCCCCTTCCCCTTCCCCTTCTCTTCCCCTCTCCTTCCCCTCCCTCCCTCTCCTCCCTCTTCCCTTCTTTCCCTCCATTCCCTGCCCCCCGCCACACACACACACACACACACACACACACACACACACACCCTACAACCAACAGGATCAAAAAGGGGTGGTGATGGCTCTGGGAAGGGAGCTACAGTTCAGCAGCAACTCTATGCAGGTGCATTGCAAATCCCTCAGTTTGGCATTGCACAGCATCCATTGTTGCCTAAGAGCCCAGAGGGGCTCCTACCACTCCTTGTCCTCTTGTCCCTTCACAAAAATAAAAATAAATAAATAAATAAAATGTCGACTGGAAATATATAGCCTCAGCCAGGTGATAGTGGCACATGCTTTTAATCTCAGCACTGGTTGGAGAAGACAGAGGCAGGCAGATCTCTGTGAGCTCAAGGCCAGCCTAGTCTATATAGTAAGTTCCAAGGCAACCAGGGCTGTTACACACACAAAAAAGCATCTGGGAAAACATATATATGATAATATACATGATAGATAGATAGATAGATAGATAGATAGATAGATAGATAGATAGATAGATAGATAGATAGATAGATAGATGATATACCGTGTGTGTGAGAGAGAGGATGTGTGTATTTAATTTCATCCATTATACCCCCACTGAAAGTAGAAAAGCTCTTCAATGGCTTTCTAGATGAAAAATGTCATAAATCTAACTATGTGAAGCCCAGTTCTGCTCCTGTGTTCCCAGAGACTTATCTTTGTCTTCGACAGCCTTCTCCTAAGAGTGCCATGTCCTACCCACACGAACTGAAATATTCACTGTAAATCTGCCACTTGCCCCAACTTTATCTCTTTAGGGTTCTATTACAGAGAAGACAGCAGTGCCCCTACCCACACTCACACAAATCCAGAAATAGTGTTGTCCCCAGAGGCCCTGCTAGAAAACCCGTAACAATAAAAACCGGGAGCACTACAAACAAGGTCTTGTTTCAACCATGGGGATAATCCAACACTCGCAAAAGCACTGAGCTGCTATGAAATCCTCTAAAAGCTTACATTTAAGAACACAAGGCCCTGTGTTCCATCCAATAGCTGACTGTGAGCATCCACTTCTGTGTTTGCCAGGCACTGACATAGCCTCACAAAAGGAAGCTATATCAGGGTCCCTTCCGCAGAATCTTGCTGGCATGTGCACTAGTATCTGAGTTTGGTGGCTGATGATGGGATGGATCCCTGGATGGGGTAGTCTCTGGATAGTCCATCCTTTCATCTTAGCTCTAAATTTTGTCTCTGTACCTATATCCTTTCATGGGTATTTTGTTCCTTATTCTAAGGCGGAATGAAGTATCCACACGATGGTCTTCCTTCTTGGTTTTCTTGTGTTTTGCAAAATGTATCTTGGGTATTCTAAGTTTCTGGGCTAACCCCAGAGCTCGTGTCTCTAGCTGTATATGTAGCAGAAGATGGCCTAATCGGCCATCATTGGGAAGAGAGGCCCCTTGGTCTTGCAAACTTTATATGACCCAGCACAGGAGAAGGCCAGGGCCAAGAAGTGGGAGTAGGTGGGTAGGGGAGCAGGGGTGGGGGGGAGGGTATAGGGAACTTTCGGGGTAGCATTTGAAATGTAAATAAAGAAAATGTCTAACAAAAAAATTTTAAATAAAAAAAAAAAGAACATAAGGACCAAACTCTTTTTCAAGAAACATAAAACTCAGAACCAAGTTCATAAAGTGTTTATAGGATTATAGAAGTAGCCAACACCCAACAAAGTAAATCAGACCAACACAAATGATTAGGCATCAGACGAAGCAGAAAGTGTAGCACGATGTGGAGAAGCCATCTACTCAGCCAAAAACATTACAGAGCAAACACATTCCAATTAATAAGCAAGGTACCTTTTCAAAATGTAACTGTGTTCCATACATTTTAAAGCATCAGCAGAGACATGAATACTAAAAAGTGCTATCTGAAGATTTTAGAGCTTAAAACTAGCTTATGAAGGCTGGAGAGATGGCTCAGCAGGTAAGAGCACTGACTACTCTTCCAAAGGTCTTGAGTTCAAATCCCAGCAACCACATAGTGGTTCAGAACCATCTGTAACAGAATCCGATGCCCTCTTGTGGTGTGTCTAAAGATAGCAACAGTGTACTCATATACATAAAATAAGTAAATTTTAAAAAAAAAGTGAGTGAAATGAATGTGTTGAGTAAAGTTATAGAAAGAATTGTTCCAACCAGGCAGCATACACCAGCTGACAGGAGGCCCCAGCACACATGCAGGAGAGAACTGCCAGGTCTGTGTTCATTCAGAGATGATGCACCTAACCCTCAAGAGACTGGAGGCCCCAGGGAGTTCAGAGATCAGATGGTGTGAGAGGTGGGGACATCCACATGAAGACATGGGGGTGGGGAGAAGGTATGAGATGTGGAACAGTCGGAGGGTGAACGGGGGTTGGGTGGGAGTGGGGGTATAAAATATGGAGTGTAAAAAAAAGTAATTAATTAAAAAAGAGAAAGAATTGTTAATATTCTGAACAATTAGGAGATACACATAGAGAAGAGTGAACAGGTGTGTGTGTGTGTGTGTGTGTGTGTAAGTAATAGTAATAGTAATAGTAATAGTAATAGTAATAGTAATAGTAATAGTAATAGTAATAGTAATAGTAATAGTAATAGTAATAGTAATAGTAATAGTAATAGTAATAGTAATAGTAATAGTAATAGTAATAGTAATAGTAATAGTAGTATTATCACAGAGGCCAGAAGAGGGCAGTGGATCCCCTAAGCCCCAAGACAGTTGGGAGAGAGCCAGGCAAGGTTGCAGTTAGTGTTCCTAACCACTGAGCCACTTCTCCTGCCCCAGAAAACTTTTTAAATGAACATGAATTGTTGCTCAGGAAACACAGGTTAACCTGCACATACTTGTAACTCACTGAAGGAAGAGGAAAGGGGAAGGGAAAAAAATGTTTAAAGAAACATCGCTCACTTTGTTTTTCAGACTGGATACAGACTATAAAGCCTCCAATCTAGGAAGCTCAACGGACTCAAATACAAGAAACAGAATGAAATCCATACCAGGGCATATCACAATCAAAGGGCTCCTGGCCAGGGAAATCTTAAAGTGAGGAGAGAAAAAAAAAAAAAAAGATCCAGTAATAGCTGGATATGGTGACTTGGGCCTGGGACAGGTTGAATATCAGCCTGGTCTATGGAGAACTTCAGGCCAACCCTGGCTACTCAGAGAGACTTGTCCCCCAAATAAATATATAAATTATATGTACAAAGGTAGAAAATTTCATAATGGTAGGAACAAGACAAGCTAGAAGACAAAGGAGCAGTAATTTTAAAGCTTTGAAGGAACAAAAAAAAATTAATTCTTGCTAAATAAAATATTATTAAAATAAGATTAAAGACATACGAAAGCTGGAGGATGTTAATATAACCACACTTTCTGGGTTATGAAAGGAAACCTTTCAGTTAGAACAGAAATATGGCAGTAACCTCTGCACCACGAGCCGAAGAGCCCTGGAAATAACAAGTGTGTTAGTGAATACGTGCGGTTTTCTCCCATTCAAAGCTTTTAAGCTAAGTGGTTTTAAACAGCAATAATCACAGCATAGTGTGAAGTTGGTAATGTTTGAAAAGGTAAAATTACACAGCAATATAAAGGTCAGGAAAAGACGCTGTAAGGCATAAAACCTTGAGGGTTTATGTTGTACTTGAAATAGCATCATGTTATTCGAAGGTAGACATGACAATGTAAAGATGCATAGTAGAAACCTTAACATCCCCACTAAGATGAAAAACAAACATGTAAAAATTGAAAGAGGGGAGCTAAAAGAAAATCATACAAATCCTAAACCAAACGAAGGGAGGAAAAAATAAGGAAAACAAAACAAATAAAATAGAAGACACAAAGCTTAAATAGAAACAAATATAAATAAGATGACACATTTGAACAGGGTAGTATCCTTGTGTATATGTATATACATGTGAGTGTGTGTGTGTGTGTGTGTGTGTGTGTGTGTGGTGTATCTGAGTGTGTCTGCTTAGCCTTGTTAGTAAGCATATTTAATCTGTTTTTCAAGTAATCTAAGTTAAAAAAAAATTGTCAGGTTGGATTAAACAAATCAAACCCACCAGGAGATGGTGACATATACCATTAATCCCAGTACTCTGGATCAAAGGCAGGCAGGTCCCTGAGTTCGAGGCTAGCCTGGTCTACAGAGTGAGTTACAGAATAGCCAGCACTACAGAGAAACCCTATCTTGAAAAGTTTTAAAAAACAATCCCAGAATAATAAAAACTATTATTTTTATTTTTGTAAAAAATAAAAAAAATCAAAACCTGAATCTGTGTTGCCATGTAAAAAGAACTTTAAATATAAAGATATAAATAGATTACATGTCAAAAGATGACCAGGTATCATGGCTCACACCTTTAATCCCAGTTGTTGGGAGGCAGGGAAAGGTGGATTTCTACCATTTGAGGCCAGCCTGGTCTACACAGCAAGCTCCAGGCTAGCCAAAGCTACATAGGCATATCTTGTGAGAGAAAGAAAGAAAGAAAGAAAGAAAGAAAGAAAGAAAGAAAGAAAGAAAGAAAGAAAGAAAGAAAGAAAGAAAGAAAGAGAGAGAG
>NC_034601.1:57638893-57642870 GCF_900095145.1 Mus pahari | reverse complement strand
CAAAGCTTTCCACATACACATACAGGAAGGAAGGGAGGAAGGAAGGAAGGAAGGAAGGAAGGAAGGAAGGAAGGAAGGAAGGAAGGAAGGAAGGAAGGAAGGAAGAGTAGGTGCCACTGTTGATGGAACCTTTGAGAAGCAGGGCCTTGCTGAAGGAGGTGAGTCTCTGAGATCTGAGGACTTGAGGTTTGATAACAGGACCCCAGTGTCTGTCTAACCTCCGCTTAAGAACTCACTCTGGGTGCTGGAGAGATGGCTCAGCAGTTAAGAGTACTGGTTGTTCTTCCAGAGGTCCTGAGTTCAATTCCCAGCAACCTCATGGTGGCTCGCAACCATCTGTAATGGGATCAGATGCCCTCTTCTGGTGTGTATGAAGATAGCTACCGTATTCATATACATTAAATAAATAAAAAGTAAATAAATAAATCTAAAGAAAAGAAAAGAAAAGAAAAGAAAAGAAAAGAAAAGAAAAGAAAAGAAAAGAAAAGAAAAGAAAAGAACTCACTCTACCACTCACAATCCTGTCATCAGGCCTTCCCTGCCAAGACAGGCTGTGCCCTTAGATTGTAACATACAGTAAGCTTTTCTTGCTTCAAGCTGCCTTCTGTAAGACATCTGTTCATCGCAACAAGGGAGGTAATTAATCACAAGGACTGTCTTGTTATCACTCAGCATCAAAAGACAGTTGAGATGGTTGCTCTAACATCAGTTAGGTTTCCAAGCAAAGAAATCTTTTACAATAAAGAATGACTTCTCACAATGGTCACTATATCCAAGTTAGTAAACATACTTCTACATGATCACTTATCTAATGACAAAACTTCCAAATGTATGAGGTCAAATTCACAGGACCACAGGAAGATTCCTCGGGGTACAGTCACATATCTTGGTACCATTGGTAACACTGCTCTCTCAGTCAATGATAAACAGGTAGATGGAAAGTCAGTAAGGAATTAGAGGAGGGACCAGCCAACCACAGGAAGAAGGTTAAATCCATCCTTCCCCATTGCCCACCTGTCTTTGTAAATATTTTATTGGCTAAGTATTAGCAGAGAGAAGCAGGCCCGCTTAGGTAACATCTATGAGTGATTGCACTCTGCCACTGGAGAGCTCAGGAGAAGAAACTGGCAGGACTGTGGACCAACTTTTAATGAATGAAGACAAGAACAAACACATACAGCGTGAAACACCCTTGAAGCAGAACTTAACAGAAAATTTAAGAGAACAAAATCTCAAATGCTTCAGCCTGAAGAGTTGTGTAATTATTCCAGAGCTTCTGGGGCCGCAAAAACATGCAGTTTTTCTGTTTCAAGTTTGCTGATACATGATACAGGTCAGAGTAGCTTAACCAGTTTGAAGTACAGATGCAGAACTTGACCTTCAACACTAGCATAATTCATAGCTCTGCTAAGCACACATGGAATACCTAGTCATATTCTAAACAGTAAATGAGTCACAGTTGATCCAAATGTATTAATATTTATACGCAGTGAGTTACATGGTAAAATAAAAGAAAAAGTCCATGTCAAAAGCTATTTTAAAGATCCCCAAGCACTTAGAAACTAATTGGTGGGTGTCTAAATAATTCGTGAATCAAAGAAACCCAAAGAAAAGCCAACAAATATTTTGTGCTGAATGCATGTTATTTTCTTTATGAATATATATTTCAGGTATGTTAGGCTTTTTTAACATTCAAATATTAATCAATAGCCATTTTGGTAAACTAATGAGAAAAGTAAAGTGTGTTATCTCCATAGACATAGAAAAACTATTTAGCAAAACCCAACACCCACTCTCAGTTCAAAACAAAAACCAAAAGCTTTCGGTAAAATGGAGATGGGAAATCTTCAGCTGTTAATCTCTATTTTTTATGAAAAAACCTACAGTTAGCAGAACACTTCAGGGTGAGTGGTTGAATGGCAACCATCTGGGATTAGAAGATAAAAATAAAAGAAGACCTTCTATTGGCCACTGTGCTAAATGTTCTAGTTAATGCAAATAGAAAAGAGAAGACGAAATAAAGGGAACTCCATTTGAGAACAAAACTCAATTTTCTTAGTTAGACATTGAGTAATAATCCAGATAGCAATCCCACAAAACCTACAGGACAAAAGAATAAAACGAACATACCAATCTACTAAATTGATATAATGGTAGGCCCTGAAGCAGCTGTTAAAAGAAGAAAAACGTTTTCATTCCCTGTTGACATTTCAGCCTGCAATGGTAGGCTGGTAGATATATGACTCCCATATGAAGAACAGGGTGTGTTAAACAAGAGGACAACCGTTCCACTGCAGTTATGACAAGGGCACCCAATGTCCTATCGTCCCTCAAGTCTAAAAATCTCATCTTCTTTGGTTTCCTCTAAATGCAGTCTGTTCTCCACAACCATTGTTGAAGTTATCTTTTAAACTTAAATATGTACCCAAACTCTCTCAAGCTTATATCAGTTGTCAGCTTCCCTTGCCTGGGAGGCATCCACGCTGTTAAGCAAGATGTGCTAGCCCTGCTTTCCTCTCCAGCTTCATTTCATGTGTGGAAATAAATTCCTACACGTAATATTACAGGCAGTTAAGGTTTCAAAACTCTCTGGTCAATTTTTGTTGTCGTCTTGGACTCTGCTGAAGTGAGAAGCATTGTGTAACTCCCTTCCAGCTTCCTCTGGATGTTCTCCCTGTGTTTCCTTTCCACACGGCTCTCTTATGGCTCTTTTCATTTCCATCTTCTCTAAATATCTTTACCTCTTAATATTAAGCTGCATGTATACTGTTTAGTTTT
The DNA here is from genome assembly GCF_900095145.1 of Mus pahari. Lineage (NCBI taxonomy): Eukaryota > Metazoa > Chordata > Mammalia > Rodentia > Muridae > Mus > Mus pahari. The sequence goes on along the minus strand of NC_034601.1, from coordinate 57,640,092 downwards.
TAGAAACTTGACACAAACTAACACACATTTGAGACGAAGGAGCCTTAAATGAAGAATGGGCTGCATCTGGTTGGCCTATGAGTATGGGGGGGGGAGCATTTTCTTGATTTCTAATTGATGCAGGAGGGCCCAGTCCACTGTAAGTGGTACCATCGTTGGGCAGGAAGTCCTGGGATGTTTTACAAAGTTGGTCAAGCAAGTTATGGGGAATAAACTAATAAAGAGCATGTCCCCATGTTCTCCAGCTTCAGGTGCTACCTTCAGGTACCTCTCCTGGCTTCCCTTGATGGAAATGGAAGCCAAACAAACCCTTTCTCCCAAGTTTCTTTTGGTCATGGTGTTTATCACAGCAACAGAAACCAAAGTAGTACAGTATGCCATTTTTTTTCCCCCTCTCTCTTTCTGTTTCCTTATCTTGCAACCTACCATAGCTCTAAAACAAACACTGTAGGGACTGCTTAGGAAAGAATTCCTCTTCAGTAGAGAACTATACTGAAACAGTAGTGTGGACACTTCTATTTGCCCCCCCCCCCTTTGGGGAAGGTTGAGCAAGGCACTGGAGAGAGTTACAAATATAGTCAAATATAGAGATTTCATCACAGTTGAGTTAGATCACCAATCTAGATAAATCAGACTAGGACAACAAAGGATTAATCTAGAAGGATTAGAATGTCTAGACTCCTCTAACATATTGATCATTTGAGATAAAAGAACCACCTCCTTCATTATCAATGCCTCAACAACTGAACGTTTAACATCAAAGTTTTTTTCCAGAAGAGGAGAAAGATAAGGGAGGAAGCCATGAGGGCAGCAAGAGGAAGAGAAAGGGGAAGAAAAGGAGGAAGAGGAAGAAATGAAAGAGGAGAAGAAGGAAGAGGAGGAAGAAAAGAAGAAGGAAGGAAGCCATTCGAGTTGGAGTCATAAGGACTAATAATCTATAGATTCCAAGAGATTCAATCATTAATAAAAGCGAAAAAATTGAGACTCTTGGAAATGTATTCATGTTTGCTCCTATTTTCAACTTTTAACAAGTTTTCTTGTGAACTATGCTCTAATTTCTAATAATCATTGAAAACTAAAACCAATGATACTATGTATTATAGTCAAGGAATTTCCAATGAGTCTGCAAGGATTATTCTCCCACCATACACATACACATACACATACACACACACACACACACACACACACACACACAC
>NC_034601.1:57636434-57638518 GCF_900095145.1 Mus pahari | reverse complement strand
ACACACACACACACACGTGTACACACACACACACACACACACACGTATACACACACACATGTATACACACACACATACACACACACATACCAGAAGCAGATAGTGCAGGACATTTTTCTTATAAGAAAATCTTCAAAATGAATGTTATATACACAGAACCCAGTATGAGTGCAAGTGGAACTTGGAGGGAGCATTGTAGAACATAGCCATTAAGCAATGCTTCTGAATTCTGTTGTTTGGGTTAAGAAAAAAAAAAAAAACTAACTATTGGTTCAGAAAGTACCCCCACAGCAGTCTATTTTAAATTAGCACTTAGAGCCAAGTCTTCAGCACTAACCGCTGAGTGAAAACATCAGTGTTCATATCTGCACACCATGACCATCATGATGTAGGGACGGAGAAATGGCTGAGTTGTTAGGAGAAAATGCTGTTCTAGCATTAGACCCAAGCTCTGTTCTTAGCACCATGGGGTCCAGGGTACAAGAGGGACATACAACCTCTTATAACTTCAACTCCAGAGGATACAATACTCTATTCTGGATTCAGCAGAACACACACACATAAGTAAAAATAAGAATGAAAAAATGAATCTTTAAAAAAAATTGTGCCAGGCAGTGATGGCACATGCCTTTATTCCCAGCACTTGGGAGGCAGAGACAGGTGGATTTCTGAGATCAAGGCCAGTCTGGTCTACAAAGCGAGTTCCAAGACATCCAGGACTACACAGAGAAACCCTGTCTCGAAAAACCAAAAACAAACAAACAAACAAACAAAACAAAAACAAAAAATATATATATTCTTGTAGAACACTGGTAGCTCACAGTCTTAATCCCGGCACTTGGGAGGCAGAGGCAGGGGGGTCTCTGAGTTTGAAGCCAGCCTGTTCTATAGAGTGAGTTACAGGACAGACAGACAGGGCTTAGATCATATGCATATACTTGGTTTTAGAGTCTGAAACATAGTCTGCATTACCTCTGTCTGAGGTAAGCTTTAGTGTTTTGTAAGGCACAGAATGCAGAAGAAGGAAAACATTAATTCTGCACAAGTCAGAACTCCTTGTTACTTGAAGTTAAGCAGTAAATAGGGATGGCATCATAAGCTCTACTAAGCAATATCCTACTTGCTATCTACTGGGACAAATTGGTGTGTTTAGTATACTATGGATGAATTCAAAGGATCAGTCTAAACACTTACATCTTTCTAGTATAAATACAATGTACGCCATATCAAGTCAGCAAAGTTTATTGTAAAAAGAATCTGTAGTGAATACATATTCATAGTATGGATATATGTATATATACTCCTGTGCATATCAATATTTATAAATACATGCACATGCACACACATTCATTTCACAGCAAACCCTGATGAGTTTTAGAAAAAAAATGGAGTGGAGGATCCTAGATGACTGAGGCCATTAGATCAGAAACATTTGTTGAAGATGATTTCCTTTTGTCCACTGTATAGTTTTGCCTTCCTTGTCAAAAAACCAAAGCAAAACAAAACAAAAAATGCCACAAATGTCCATGTGTATGTTGGCACCATGCAGAGAAACAATGAGATAGTGAGTTTTCTGTGCTGCACTTATTTTTTAAATAATTATTTAAGTGAAATAGACAGCACCCACTTGCTTATTCTGATGAGTCTCAGATATCGCAGAAGCAGGCACCATGACGCAGTTAGAAACCCAGGTATGCCAAGATGCATTAGAGGCCCATGTCGAGGCATCCCTTCCCTCTGAGGGAACAGACACTTGATGGTATAGTATAGAATAGAGTTTATTCAGGGAATGGGGAGGGGAATTAAGAGAGTAGTAGAGGCAGAGAAAGGCAGAGAGAAAGAAGTAGAGGAGAAGAATAGAGGCTGACCATGAGCACACAGAGAGGAGGGGAACAAGATAGAGCAAGAGGAGGGGGCAAGCAGCCCCTTTATAGTGGGTCAGGCCTACCTGGCTGTTGCCAGGTAACTGTGGGGAGGAGCATAACTGGCTGTTGCCAGGTTTCTATTCCTGCACAAACATCATGACCAAGAAGCAACTTGGGGAGGAAAGGGTTTATTCGGCTTACACTTCCATACTGCTGTTG
>NC_034601.1:57630989-57635806 GCF_900095145.1 Mus pahari | reverse complement strand
TTTGATGTATATGACTTTGCTTTCTTTAGACACACCAGAAGAGGACATTAGATCACATTACAGATGGTTGTGAGCCATCTAGGTGGTTGCTGAGAATTGAACTCAGAACCTCTGGGAGAGCAGTCAGTGCTCTTAACCACTGAATCATCTCTCCAGCCCAACCCAGGGTTTTGTACATTCTAGGCAAACTCTACCAATGAGCTATAATCCCACCATAGCAAAACTTTTGATTATCAAAAGGAATGTGTTTTATTTTAGCAATATGTCATATTAACAATTTGATATTGCAGTTAATGTGAAAAAATATGTACAAGAGGAGAAAATATTCTAGGAAGAATCAACATGACTATCCACAGGAAAACAAGGATTTGGTTTTTTGTTTGTTGTTTTCAAGACAGGATTTTTCCATATTGCCCTGGCTGTCCTGGAAGTCACTGTGTAGACCTGGTTGGCCTTGAACTCACAGAGAGCTGCCTGCTTTTGTCTCCAAACCTGGTTTAGAGGTGTGTGTGTGTGTGTGTGTGTGTGTGTGTGTGTGTGTGTGTGTGTGTGTGTGTGTGTGTAAGAAGCAGGAAAAAACAAAACAACAAAAAATAAAATTATTTGTTCAAAAGGTCACTTTAGGAAGGTTGAAATAGAAATCCAACAATCCCTCAAAGTCATCTGCAGGGGTCCTATAAGGGTAGAATTTAAATAGAATGCAGGAAATATACATAACTATAGACAGTAGAGCTCCATGTGGTTCCGTGCCCACTACCATTTGAGGTCTAGTTTTTTCATTCAAGGTCATTCCAGGGGTGCAAGATCATCTGACTGGCTCTAAGTAATTCTCCAGAAACTTAAGGTTTACCACTTCGATGTCCCCCTAGGACTTCAACCATTTCCTCGCCTAGCAGGAGATTCTTGGGGAAATTCTAATTCCTTAAAGCAGGAACTTTAAGTCATGAAGGGGTGTTGGATTTTGTCAAATGCTTTCTCAGCAGCTGAGAAGCACCTAAAGAAATGTTGTTCAACATCCTTAGTCATCAGGGAAATGTAAATCAAAACAACCCTGAGATTCCACCTCACACAAGTCAGAATGGCTAAGATCAAAAACTCAAGTGACAGCAGATGCTGGCAAGGATGTGGAAAAAGAGAAACACTCCCCCATTGCTGGTGAGATTGCAAGCTGGACAGTCACTCTGGAAATCTGTATGGTGGTTCCTCAGAAAATTGGACATAGTTCTACAGGAATATCCAGCAATACCTCTCCTGGGCATATACTCATAAGTTGCTACAACATGTAATAAGGACACATGTTCCACTATGTTCATAGTAGCCATATTCATAATAGCCAGAAGTTAGAAGGAACCCAGATGTCCCTCAACAGAGGAATGGATATAGAAGATGTGGTACATTTATACAGTGGAGTACTACTCAGCTAGTAAAAACAATGAATCTATGAAATTCTTATGCAAATGGATGAAACTAGAAAATATCTAGTGAGTGAGGTAACCCAATCACAAAAGAACACACATGGTATGCACTCACTGATAAGTGGATGTTAGCCCAGAAGCTCGGAATACCCAAGATACAACTCACAGACCACATGAAACTCAAGAAGAAGAAAGACCACAGTGTGGTTCTTCTTAGAAAGGGGATCAAGATACCCATGGGAGAGATACAGAGACAATGTGTGGAACAGAGACTGAAGGAATGACCATCCAGAGACTCCCCACCTGAGGACCCATGCCATATACAGGCACCAAACCCACACACTATTGTGGATGCCAACAAGTGCTTGCTGACAGGAGCCTGATATAGCTGTCTCCCGAGAGGCTTTGCCAGTGCCAGACAAATACAGAGGTGGATACTCTCAGCCAACCATTGGATTAAGCATAAGGTCCCCAAAGGAGGAGCTAGAGAAAGGACCCAAGGAGCTGAAGGAGCTTGCAAACCCATAGGAGGAACAACAATATGAACCAACCAGTACCCCCAGAGCTCTCAGGGACTAAATCACCAACCAAAGAGTACACATGAAGGAACCTATGGCTCCAGCTGCGTATGTAGCAGAGGATGGCCTTGTTGGACATCAATGTTGGTCCTGAGAAGGCTTTATGCACCAGTGTAGGGGAATGCCAGGACAGGGACATGGGAGTGGGTGGTTTGATGAGAGGGGGAGAGGGGATGGGATAGGAGGTTTTTGGAGGGGAAATGAGGAAAGGGGATAACATGTGAAATGTAAATAACAAAAATATCTAATAAAAAAAAACAGAAAAGAAAAGGAAAGGAAAGGAAAGGAAAGGAAAGGAAAGGAAAAAAAGAAAAGAAAAGAAAAGAAAAGAAAAGAAAAGAAAAGAAAAGAAAAGAAAAGAAAAGAAAAGAAAAGAAAAGAAACATTCCTTGGCCAGCTGCTGGTGGCAGCAGCAGAGAAAGCCTTTAATTTCTGTGAGTTCAAGGCTATCTAGGGTGTTGTGATTATAAAAAAAAATAAAGAAGTATAAGATTATATTCTATGGGGCTGTGATGAGGTATGGGGGAAGGGGGTGCCTCAGCAGACCCATGCCAAGACATCCCTTCCCCCTGAGGGACCAGCCACACAATGGTGTAGCATAGAATAGAGTTTATTTAGGACATGGGGAGGGAAGTTAAGAGAGTAATAGAGGCAGAGAAAAGCAGAAGGAGAGAGTAGAGAAGTAGAGGCCAGCCATGACCACAAGGAGAGAGAGGGGGAAGGGAGTGGGCAGAGAAAGGGAGCAAGAGAGCAAGAGGCAAGAGAGAGACCAGCAAGAGTAAGAGAGAGGAGGGGACAAGCAGCCCCTTTTATAGTGGGTCAGGCCTACCTGGCTGTTGCCAGGTATCTGTGGGGAGGAACATACCTGGCTGTTGCCAGGTAACTGTGGGGTAGAGTTTAGGCAGAATACCAACATAGGGCATAAGCCAAATGCCAGTAGGAACCAAGGTTAGAACACATTCTGTTAGTGAGCAGTTAACTTGCATAGGAACCATCACTCTTAATTACATTTGGGAGTGATGACACAAGCCATTCTTTCTTGATGCTTTAAGACAAGGTCTCTCCATCAAGCCTAGACTGGCCTCAGACTTAGGACCCCCTTGCTTCAGCTTCCCAAATAGTAGGATCACAGGCAAGCACTCCCATGCCCCACATGACTTCATCTAAATTCCGATAACTCCTCTTGCTCTATGAAAGTTATTTTCTACAGGGCTTCACGATTAGCCATAAGATATCTTGTTCTCCACTTTCCTTCATAGCCAGGACAACATCAGTCCTGGCTGGTCTAATATGATCTCACTAGGTGGGTAAGAGATGCATAATAAGGAGTTAATCCCAATAAACCCTTTAAGCCAGGGGTTCTTAACCAGTGATTCCTTGTGGTTTCATATCAGGTATCCTATATATCAGATATTTACTATTCAACTCATAACAGCCACAAAATTATACTTATAAGGTAGCAACAGATAATTTTATGGTGTGGGGGGGGGGAATCACCACAGCATGAGGAGCTGTATTAAAAGGTTCCAGCATGAGGAAGGCTGAGAAACGCTGCTTTAGGCCCAATCTTAAGCAAGTAAGAGGTATAGAAGGGGTGGCTCCCGGGTCTCCCATGCCTGAAGTCCATTCTGCTTGTTCAGTAATGTCTTAGCATCACAAAAGAATGCTCATGTCCCATTCTCAAAGGAGGCACTTCTGTACGACGACGTTGACAGACTGTTTCAAGCGTTCACAAAAAACACAATTATTTTGTTGTTGTTGTTGTTGTTGTTGTTTTTAAAGATTTATTTATTTATTATATGTAAGTATACTGTAGCTGTCTTCAGACACACCAGAAGAGGGAGTCATATCTCATTGCCGATGGTTGTGAGCCACCATGTGGTTGCTGGGATTTGAACTCAGGAGCAGTCGGGTGCTCTTACCCGCTGAGCCATCTCACCAGCCCAAAAAACACAATTATTAAGTAACAGGCAATATATGGTTAGTAATTATCCACTATCTAATACCTAACAATGCTTAAAAGGTTTAAGCAGTATCACAGCATGAGTGACATATATACATGTAAGAGCCAGCGACAATCATTATATAGCACCATACAGATGTCTATTATGTATCAATTTAGCTTATACTTCTAAAAAATTTTTAAAAAATTTTTGGCTTAGTAGCATAAGTCTATAGCATTGACAATCAAGACTCTAAATCCCGTACAGACTTAGAAACAGTGCTGGTTATCACAGATATTGTTATGTACAAGTGCATCAAATAGCATGTATGGTACAAAATGTACCTCTTACAGACTCCAAAATACACCTGCGGAAAAGCCGCCATCAGAACACTCTTGCTGTTTGAAACCCTGGCGTGTCTGTTTGCTCGACAAAAAGAGTCACATTTTTAAAACTGTTGAAGGAACTTCAGATCAGAATTTTAAATCGAGGTAATCCTTTAACTGTTCTCCAGCATATAGCCTGAAAAGCTTAGTCACATACTATTATTATTTGAAAAGACTCTGGAGGGGCTGGTGAGACAGCTCAGCAGTTAAGAGCACTGACTGCTCTTCCAGAGGTCATAAGTTCAAATCCCAGCAACCACAAGGTGGACAACTATCTGTAATGAGATCTGATGGCCCCTTCTGGTGTATCTGAAGAACAGTGTGCTTAGATATTATTAACAAGAAAGAAAGAAAGAAAGAAAGAAAGAAAGAAAGAAAGAAAGAAAGAAAGAAAGAAAGAAAGAAAGAAAGAGAGAAAGAGAGAGAGAGAGAGAGAGAGAGAGAGAGGGAGGGAGGGAGGGAGGGAGGGAAGGAAAGAAAGAAAGAAAGAAAGAA
>NC_034601.1:57600441-57630924 GCF_900095145.1 Mus pahari | reverse complement strand
AAAGAAAGAAAGAAAAAGAAAAGCCTTTTTTTTCTGTGAGCTCACAGAAGCCTGGGACAAATGGCTAACAGAGGTGCTATTAGCATATCAAAGGGGACACTGGCCAGCTGGCCCAGGATAATCAGTACTTCTGTCTCCTCCCACCCTGCCCCCACACTAAACATCTCCCTCCCAAGGGCTGACCTTCAACGTCCCTTCTCCTAGCCAGGTCCTGTATCATTCAGCCATTTTGGCCTCACAGCTCTCTGAGTCACTTGGGCCAGGCTGCTTCTCTTGACCAGTGACTCCTCTCTTTCCCCCTCTCCCCGAGTCTGTCGCCTGTCATGTTCAGCCTGGGCTCTTCCCTGTGCCTGCTTTCTCCCTTACATCTACAATAAAAATTGTCTCCATACTTTTGAGATACTTATTTCTCTCTTTTATTTCTTTTTTTTTTTCATTTCATGAAAAAGAGAAGGAAATGAGTAATATTTACTGTTTTATACAAACAATATCCAAGGCGGAAGGGTAAAGAAATGGTATCGACTCAGGACCCCCAGGACCAAGTGCTTGGCACAAAGGAGATTTATTTTTTCCAGAGAGACAAGGTTAAGGCATAGAAGACAAGGGAGGGGAGGGGAAGGGAAGAAGAAAGAGGAAGGAGGTGACAACTGACTGCCTCTGGACAGAGAGGAGACAGATGCAGCACATAGGAAAATTATAGTTTATAAAGGCAAAAGAGTAAACCCCATGTTAGGAGGGGGTGATTAATTTTAATTGGGCATGTTAACTGGGGGAGCCAACTGAGGCTTTTGACTACTGGACTTAAATACTTTGCTAGACCTTGGTATTCAGGCCCAAGAGGAGGAAGTGGCCAAATAAGGGAATAGACCTTGGTGGTTAGCATTAGGAATGTAATCTAATAGATTTTAGCAAGGCGGAGGGAGGAGGGGAGGAAAAGGGCAAGACCTGGCAGAGCCAAGTTTGCTGTACTGGGGTTGGCAAGAGTACCTTCAGGAAGGGCAATAAAATGTTGAAATTGTGAGAGTAAGGTTTCTAAGGCCGACTAACTCCAGGGTCAGCCCTGCTGGAAAAGAATGGACAGATTGCGGGAGCTGAAGGAGGGCTAGGGTAAGGTTCTTCTGTGACCGTTCTGTAAGGGGACATACGTGGTGTTAGGCTGGAATTTCCCAGAACCACAACCTGAACCTAGAATTTGAACAAACACATTTTAATTTGTCGATGATCTGGAAGAACATCAGCCAAGAAAACGCAGAAGTGAGACGTGTGGAAAGGAAGAAGGAAGACAGGAGGTACATTAGTGAGTTCATTAGTCACTGTGACAAAGCACCTCCCATCACCACCTTAAAGGGGTACAATCTGTTTGCCCTCACTATTTACAGGGTTTCGGTCTCTGATTGCTCTGCACTTACGGAGGCAGAGCCAGAGCGTTGTAACGCAGCAGACTTGCTCCTTTCTTGGCAGGTGGGAAGGAGAGAGAGACAGCAGAGCCTAGGCTGAAGATAACACTGCTGTACAGACAGGTTTTCCAGGACCTACGTTCATCGAGGCCCCGCCTCCTTCCTCCCAAGGATACCATCAAATCAGGACTCTCTCAATAAAGGTAAGCCAATGATTAGGTCAGAGCCTTGACGGTCCAGTCGCCTGGGTATCACACTTTCAACACCTGAGGCCTTTAGGGGACAATTCAAATCACAGTATAACTTCAGGCAAGTTATCACTTGGGAATAACTCTCTCTGGGGCCCTCTGGGAGACATAAAGCATATCTCAGATGTTCTAGGCAGGGGTAATAATGGCCACATATTCCTCACTGATTAAGACCTCTTTCCATGGATAGAGATTGGAAATTGCATGAAGCCCCACCTATGACACACAGCCTCCCGACAAATGAGAAATCCTCTGGCTTTGGATGCCCCAAATTAACAATTACTACCGTATGTGGTCTCCTTACCTTGCTTTCCGCTTCTGTGTCATCCAGTAACCCCCTGAACTCCAGACAACCTCTTCCTTATTACTATAGCTTTCAGTCTGAGGACTAACATCTCAAGATGGAATGTTCTCTAGTATTAGTAACTGCCTATGTAGAAAGATGACATCACACTAGTTTGAATACATATGAAGGTGGTCACCTGCTAAGACAGGAAATCAGAGATGAGAGTCTCTACAAGATTCTACTTGCAGCCAAGTATGAGCATATACCTTTCTTTAGTCGCAGAACTTGGGAGGCACACAAAGGTAGATCTTTGTGAGATCAAGGCCAGTCTAGTCTATAACGTAAGTTCCAGGCCAACCAGGGCCACACAGTAAGATCCTGTCTCCAAAAAAATCTCACAAGAACCAACCAGGGTCCCAACAGGACTACATGAATCCTTCTTCTAAGAGTGCCTCCATGACCACCTCCACTCCACTTAAACATTACCATGCTGAGACCAAGCCTGTAGGACGTGGGCATTAGAGACAAACACTCAAACCATCCCCAATCTACAGCATATATGACATATGATTGCATAGAGAATGTGATTGAAATTGCTCTAAGGCGGCCCCAACCCTTGCAAAACATAGATCTAGCTGGGCGTGGTGATGCATGCCTTTAATCCCAGCACTTGGGAGGCAGAGGCAGATGGATTTCTGAGTTTGAGGCCTGCCTGGTCTACAAAGTGAGTTCCAGGACAGCCAGGGGTACACAGAGAAACCCTGTCTCAAATAAATAAATAAATAAATAAATAAATAAAAATAAAAAGTAAAAATAAAAAACTTGGTGGCAGGCTTGGAGACAGTTCACTGACTTCTCAAATCTTATCTTCGTTCAGATTTTTCTTTAATAAAGTCTTATTCTGCTTGGACCCTCACCTCTGCCAGACTCCCTTCCGCACGCATGTTCCTTCCAGACCACATCTGAGTAGGCTCAGCAGCGTAGGTAGCAGCACATTGTTTTGTAGCTCTGTCGAGCATATTGTGTCAGCTTACCTTTACAATCCGGCATACAGGAAGCCTTAGAACTCCAGTGCATCTGAGGACTTTAACTGGTATGCAATCACATCACTGGCCTGTTTGTGAAACAGAAAAAACAAAAACAAAACAAAACAAAACAAAAAGAAAGTACAGGGGACTTAAAACACTTAGAACTATACATCAAGTTTTTTAAATACTACTGAGCCAGTGCTTAATGGAAACATTATAGTTTGGATATATTTATCAGAAAGCTTGAACAATTTTTTAAAATGAGCCAAGATTAATCCAAGAAACTAGAAAAGTAAACATAGAGTAAATGTGATAGAAAAAGAGAAAAAAAGTGGTAGAGGATGTTTTTTTTTTTTTTTTTAAAAAGGAAGCGGTATAAATCAAACAAAGAAGCAATGAAAGGTAAATAAAACCAATGGGCAAAGGCGGAAATCAACTGGGCAAAACGGGTTCTTTGGAACGATAACAGAGATGGGCAAATACATAAGCTGTTTCCTTGTTCAGAGCCCAAGATACTCTTGCATGGGTCACTAAAGGAACAATACAAGTATATCTCAACGTTGATTCTGAAAATGAGGAGCTGTGAAGACAGCTTACTTGTTCATCATCCAGATAAGAGATAGGTAAAATGTGCTGACATTTATTATAGAACGTTGTAAAGTAGGAGAAAAAGAAAACATGATCTATAAACAATAATGTTTCTCACAAACACGCTGCTCAGAAACAAAATTAGTATGGTATCACATGGGTAAATGAGTCACCATGTGGTTGTTTGGAATTGAACTCAGGACCTTTGGAAGAGCGAACAGTGCTCTTAACCGCTGAGTCATCTCCAGCCCCAACAAATGCAAGAGAGAAGAGACAAATAAAATTGACTGAGGCAAAAACCAATCAGGAGAAGGGCCCAGAATGAAAATGAGGACATGACCGCTCCAAGGTACGGGAGAGAATGAAGTTCCTCTTGCAGGACGGAAGAGAACAGCTGGAGGCTCTGCAAAGATCCAGACGGAACACAGCCGACATAATAGACCAGCCCATGGGCCAGAACAGGAGCTGGGTAAAGGGATGGGGTGTAAGCAGACCACGAGGGTCAAGAGAAGGACACGGAAGCCAAGAGAACACAGGGCCAAAATGGCTGACGGCTGAGTTATATAGAGAAGAGAGGCTGTGGGTAGGGAAGCACTAGAGAGTTGGCCATAGGCTAGGGCTGAGAAATGCTGAGGCCTTTGGAACAGTTACCTGCAATACAGAGAAAGCTGGGCAGCCAGGGGGCAGCTTCAGACTGCTTTAATACGTTAACAAGTAGCTAGCTCAGTTAGTCACGTGTTCCCAGTTTCTTTGGGACCTAACAGGCTCTGCTAATAATGATGGCATGCTGACAACCCAAACATTAAAATCTATTTGCACCTGAGATTTTTATTTAGAGTGTTACATCACCACTCATGATTAATTACATGACATAAAATTGTATTTCCGGTAAATAAACACCATGTTCTTTCACAGAATGTTACAGAGCATTCTCATTCCAGATGAGTTTAAGTAATGAAAAACAATGTTAAAAGACCAACAAGCAAATCCTTAGGTTTTGGTTTTGGCTTTGGCTTTGGCTTTGGTTTGGTTTGGTTTAGTTTGTGGTTTTTGGGACAGAGTCTCTACATGGTCCTGGCTGTTGAGAATCTCACTACGTAGACCAGGTTAGCCACCCACTCACAGAGCTCCTCTTGCCTCTGCCACTGAGAGCTGAGACTGAAAGCATGTGCCCGGCTCTGTCCTTACATTTTGTCTTTTCTACTAGATATCCTAAATATCTACATTTATTTCAAATACTCAAATATAAGTATTTATATAATAAACATCAAAACAAAGACATTAATCAGGTACCTAGCAAAGTAAAATATTCCCCAAGTTCCATCAGAATCAATTTTATTTGCTTATTTACTTATTTAAGATTTGTTTATTTTATGTATGAGAGTACACTGTCGCTGTCTTCAGACACACCCAGAAGAAGGCATCAGATCCCATTATAGATGTCATGAGCGACCTTGTGGTTGCTTGGAATTGAACTCAGGACCTCCGGAAGAGCAGTCGGTGCTCTTCACCACTAAGCCATCTCTGCAGCCCCAGAATCAATTTTAAATAATTTTTAAAATCACTTTTCATTTCATATCTAAGCAGGGAAGTTGAAGTCTGGGGATAGCATCAACTGGTGAAGTGTTTGCCTGGTATGTAAGAAGGCCTAGGCTCGGTCCCAGGGCCACATGAAGTGAGTATAGTGGCACACACTTGTTATTCCAGGACTCAGGGGGTAGAGGTGAGTGGCCAGACCTACTCCATCTTGGGGGACCGGCTTCCATCTTACAGAAAAGAAAACAAGCCTGAGAACTTGTCCTGCAGCAGAACCCAAGCTGCATTCAAGTACCAGGAAGGACCTCACGGCTTGTCCTTGGCCTGAGTTACTCCCTAGCTACTTCCTAGCAACAGTCAATCAAAGATTAGTCTGATTGTTTCAGAGGAACTTTCAGACCATTTGTGATTGTATACCGTCTTGCTTCAGAGCACCCACCCGTCAGCTTAGAGACATTCTATTAGATGCTTAGCAGATTGTACACACCTTGCCCCACCCTCTCACTTGCTCCCATTTTCCTATAAAAACCTGTCCTGCTGAGGGTTCGAGGCTGCGCCACTTTCCCTTCCTGTCCTTCTTGTTAGGGTTGGATTGGAGGAGATCCCCAAGCCTGAGCTTGTAATAAAGAGACCCTAATGCGATGACATCAGAAACGGCTCCTTGATGGCCTTTTGGGGTTCACGAACACTTCCTGGCACAACAGAGTCAAGAAAAAAGGAAGTTCACAGTCATCCTCAGCTACTGAGGTTAGCCTGGGGTATATGGAATCATACCTAAGTGAATCGATAAATAGAAAGCTGGACATCATGAAAACGCATGTGGTCAACAAAACACTGAATTTTCTTAGCTGATCTAAAGTCTAGCTTTCAATTTCCGTCTTTTGCTTTAAAATATTCTAATCGTCTTAAGAGTAGGGATAAATTCACATACTCTTAGGTTAGTATCTAAATATTTACTTAACTCATAACTAGAAAGATCTTTAGTGATGACATCACTTATCTCTGTTTTGACACCTAGAGAACACAATAACTGGATTAGTTATTCACCTACTTTCCACTTCTCTGAGACTGGTGATGAGGCAGGGAGGCAGAGTGCTATTGCTACTCTGTCCTGAAATGAACCCCAGTTTTTAATGAAAATAAGGACATGACCTCTCCTAAGTATGGTTGAGGAGAATTGTACATGAGAGGGGGAAACTGCCAGAGGCATCGGGAAGGTTCCATGTTCAACTACTCCGTGGGTCCAGGGAGTGAGAGAGGAAGAGAGTGGATGGGCAAGAGGATCAAGGGAGAGCTCAAATGGCTGAGTTTGTTGGGGGAAGGGGAAGGAAGGAAAGTTCAGGGGCTGGGCTGTTTTCCCTGTAGGTGGCAGACTTTGTCATCCAGGATGGCTCTATAACAATTACTTTTGGGTAGAGACTGAGGAAGCCTAGAGGCTAGTATAGCATAGACATTGATATGCTAACAGGCACTGCAGGCATAGGTTAATGGAGGAGCCATAAGTCTCTTTTGCTAGAGGTAAGAAGAATGACTCTCAGAACTTCATTTTGTTTGAGACATGGTTTCTCCATATAACCCTACTGTCCCAGAACTCACTCTGTAGACAGGGGTGGTCTCGACCTCAGAGATTCACCTGCCTCTGCCTACCACGGGCTGGGATTAAAGTCCACCACCACTGTCTGGCGGCTCTTATTTTTGACCTAGTCTCTCAACTCTTTCTCCAATTCATCATTTGGTCTGCACCTCAACTAGGCATTACTCTTTGGGATAAAGGTGTGTACTACATTTACTTATGAGAAATAGGCAGATAATTGTTTTAAAAAGACACTTAGATGAATCAACGTTGAATAGTTGGAAAAACACTGATAGTTTTTTTTTTTTTTTTTTCTATTTACTAAAAGCAAACTGGAAATGGATCAGGTAGCCATGGGTACAACGAAGAGACAATCTAATCAATCCTGTGTCCCACGGAATTAATAATAGCCAGCTCAACCATGAACAAATTAAACCTTCTTAATGTGTACCAGCTCAATGTTACGCACATTTAGGATATGCTTCAAAATTCATCCTGGCAATTGAGAAAGTCATTAAGCTCTGAGTGTTTGTTTCTTTTATTTCTGTGTCCAATATCCATAGGATGGTTGCATGATCATTAAAACCCTAAAATCCATATACCACTTTAGCTATTTACTTTTATTCATTTCAGTGGAATTCCTGTAATTTAAATCAGCTTCAAAGTAGTATGCTAGTTTGGTGGTGAAATAGAACCTAATTAACTATCCTGTATAATTGTCTCTAGAATATAATGGGAACAGTTAATCTATGTTGTAAAAACTATTTCAGTGTATTCGTTTCTATTTGGAAATTTAAGAAAGGTATGTATTCCAGCCAGAGGGATTAAAGATGTGTACTGAGGGTGTGTCTGCATTCTGGTCAGATCACACAGACCTAGAAGTTCTTTGGATATGACCCCTTCCCAGAGCAGCCATGTTGTTGGATTAAAACTCCTTTACAAAAGGTATTGGGTCATCCCTCCCCCCAAAACGAGAGAGAACAAAGGGGACTGGAGTAAATATGGATGTAAGGGTGAATATGATCATAATGTATTACATATACAGATGCAATGCTATAATGGTCAAATTGAGACCTATTGTACAGTATATTAAATTAATATGTGCTGGTAAATAATATTTGAAAAATTATGTGATCTTTTAAAAAGTATATGTTTTTTTAAACTGTTAAATAAATCATTTGTGTCACAAACAGAACATGCAATTTCATATAGCTGTTATTTACTTCAAAACTTTGCATGGCCCACAGGCCAGCATGATCACAGTGTATGTTTTTTTTTTTTTTTTTTTAATTCTTTCATTTGAGCATTTTTTGGTGCGTAACAGTAGCAGCATGGCTCAGAAAGGAGGAGACGGGGCATGGTGGACAGTGCACTGGAGCTGAGAGCTTTGTTTCCTCTGTTCCTTATCTTCGTTGGAATGTTTCACATCTCGGCTGTTAGAAGTCTCTGGTCCCGTATTCCTGTATTCCTTCCCGCATTCCTTCCGAGGTCAAGTGCATCCTCGAGGGTAGAGAGCAACTGACTTTTAGGACAGTAAGACTGCAGAGCTGATGGAGGAGCACACAGCCAGGGTGGGGCTTACCCCTCGGGCTGCTGCAGAGTTCCCTGAAACTAGTTTCACTTTCAGCTGCACTGAGTAATGGTCTGGTTTGGCAAAGTCTCAGCCCCCAGTACACCATTTTCCCTTTCATGCATCCTTAACAAAGAACTAGCGTTTTCCACCAAGCCTTTTGTAACATACCCAGCTAGCAAAGGCTCTTGCTAACCCGTGTTTACTTGCTTGGGCTGGCGACCAAGTCGTAGTTAACCAGGCTGTAATTGACAATGCCGGTCTTGTTATCAGCGTCTCACGGGAACACTGTGAGTGGACTCGCCTGCTGAAATGAGGTGTAGTAACTTTCCTAGACTTATGTTTTGTGTGGCCCTCGCATGGTGAGTGCACGAGGCCTCAGGGCTTCCTGTGTGGAGCTCTATGGTTTTAACCTATCTGATTTGAGGACTCTGAGTCCCACCGGGCAGAAGCTGCTACTTAGCCCATGTAATCCTCTCAGTGCCTACTGAAATAGGACAGGCACTCAGTAACGCGCTATGTTCAGCAAGAAAAATAAACTGAGACTTGAACCAGGAAGAAATTTGTTCTAATGCACAATTGTCTTATCTAAGTATCACAATTATCACGAACTCACTTTATGCACGTGAATTTTATGTATACATTAATTAACTTTAAACATTAAACTTGAGTAGTTTATTTTTTTTTTAAGATTTATTTTATTTATTATATGTAAGTACATTGTAGCTGTCTTCAGACACTCCAGAAGAGGGAGTCAGATCTTGTTACGGATGGTTGTGAGCCACCATGTGGTTGCTGGGATTTGAACTCCGGACCTTCGGAAGAGTAGTCGGGTGCTCTTACCCACTGAGCCATCTCACCAGCCCATGAGTAGTTTTTTAAAGTCAGTTTAGTACCCGGTTTAAGTAGCTTCCATCAGGTGAAACAAGGGCAGTATAAATATAAACTTAACTTTTACAGATTCCCTTACGTCTTTTATCTAAATTCAGCAAGCATAAAATATACATAAAATTCCACCAAGTCTCAACATAGTATCAAGCACGGAAGAGGGATAACTGAGATGCTGAGATGAAATTGCCTGTTTAGAATAAGAGGATGCTGAATCTCACTTATGCCAGGTTGGATTCCCATTCAACTGACCTAAGAAATTCAGATGTTCTCTTTAGTGTCTAGATACTCCCCCACCCGCTCCAAAAGAGAAAGAGCAAGAAGATGTAACAATTGCATAGTTCTAACAGATACAACAGCTGAAAAGTCATGAAAACAAAAACCACACCAATCAATCAACCAACCAACTGAACAAACCCTTCTCAGATCAGAAAGTGTCTTCCCAGAATCAAAAAAGTAAATAAATAAATAAATAAATAAACAAGGCTTCAGCAGTAAGAATGACTTCCTAGAAGTCTTGTAGCATCTCGGTCTTGTTATCCATCTCGGCCGACCGAATCCCTCCAAGACTCAACCCAGTTAAGCAAAGCCTTTTGGCTTTTGTTTGTTTTCCTTTGTGTCTCGAGGCAGACCTTACAGAGCTTCAGCTCATGGCTATGTCCCTTTCTGCCTCCTGGTAAGAAAAAAACAGTGGTCCTCAACCTTCCTAATGCTGCAACCCTTAAAAACCGCATAAAATTACATCCATTGCTACTTTATAACTTTAACTTTGTTACTTTTATGAATCGTAAGGTAAATATTTGGGGGTGGGGGTGGGATATCGAATCCATTTAGCCATGCAGCAGAACAGAAGTGTTGGTTTCTCCCTCCACAGCCTATGACCTCCTAGCACAGGCTATTGAACAGCTGTATAGAGAATGAGGGGTGGTGATGGTGGTGGTAACATTGCATTCACAGTCATGAAGTAGAGACAGAAATGCTGTGTTCACTTAACTTCCTCTGTTTTTCTTCTTTATTTAGTCTAAGACCCTAGGCAATGAGATAGATAATACCACTCACACTGAGGGTGGTCATTCTTCTTCAGTTAAACCTTTCTGGAAACATCCTCACAGATAAACCCAGAGGTGGGCCTCCTAGGCCCAAATCCAGTTACCTGGACAACGAAGATCACCCATCACATATATATTTGGACTTATTCTGACTATTCCTGTCTTGTCTTTTGCATTGCTTTCTTGGTTTATTTCTTTATTGGTTTGTCCGCTCCATTGACTCCTTTTCTCTGAGTTTTGTGTTGTATTAGAAGTTATGTACCAATTCTTGGTGTGTTTTGTTGTTCCTTTTTGTATGCAAATTTGTTTTATAAAAATATTTAATAGTTAAACTGTAGCTGCATAATAGGGTTATAATTTTTTTTTGAAAATTAGAGTACATTTTAAAGCTGAACTTCCTTTTGAATGTTACTCATGACCTCATCCCAATCTGTAAAATAATCATACCATCAAGAATTTTAATCAAAAGCCAGGCTCATGGTGGCTCATCCCTTTAATCCCAGCACTTGGGAGGCAGAGACAGGTGGATTTCTGAGTTCAAGGCCAGCCTAGTCTACAGAATGAGTTCCAGGACAGCCAGGGCTACAAAGAGAAATCCTGTCTCTAAAAAAAAAAAAAAAAAACTAAATAAATAAATTAATAATAATAATAATAATAATAATTTTAATCAATCTATGTCCTCAGTATTAAGATGAAAATGCACATTTATATTCTGTTGTTTCTCATGTACTGTGTCTTCTTTTTCCCTGTCTATCTGAAATGATTCTAAGAAATCTTTTACAAAGATTTTTATTTAATTATGTTTTAATTATGTATTTTCTGTGTTTCTGTGCACTTGAATGCGGAGTCCGAAGAGGTCAGAAGAGGGTGAGGGATACGCTAGCGTTGGCACCACAGATGGCTCTGAGCTGCATGATGAGAATGCTAAGAACCGAATCTGAGTTCTCTGGAAAGCACTGTTCGTTCTTAGCACTGAGCCATGTTTTCATAATAACTTGGATTTTTTTTTTTTTTTTTTTTTGTAGGTGATGATTCTGGAGACTTTGCAAATGAGAATAATTTTTTAAAAGATTTTTATTTATTTATTATTACACATAGGTACACTGTAACTGACTTCAGATCTCATTATGGGTGGTTGTGAGCCACCATGTGGTGGGTTTTGAACTCAGGACCTTCGGAAGAACAATCAGTGCTCTCAACCGCTGAGCCATCTCTCCAGCCCTCTCTCTGTATCTTAAGGATGCAAAGTCTAGAGTGCTTCATGGTGTTTGTGATGTGTCTCTTTTTATACAGATAGCATCTTCCTTTTATGGATGTTTAAAGAATCCCTCTGAGTCCTAAGAGTTCTGAAACTTCACAGACATCTATGTTATCATTGTTTTATCATTATTACCCACATCACTATATATTTTGTTGTTGTAACTAAGATCCAGTCTCACTGCCAGGATGTCCCTAAACTTGCTATGTAGCCCAGGTTTGTAACAAACCTTCTATCTGCCAAGTGCTAAATACAAGCCCTTGCCTTTTCTTTTTCTTTTCCTTTTTCTTTTTCAGCTTCTTATTGTCTTTACACTTTCCAGAGAAATGAGATACATTTAAAACAACTCTCTGTGCTCTTTCTTTTAGCTCATTCAGGTTGCCAATAGGCTCGCGTCCAATGACAGACATGTTTTAGGAACTAAGGAATTACAAATGTAGCTACTCCAACTTTCTTACTCTTCAAGCTTACCGGGGACTGCCTCAGTTGCTCTCCTATTGCTGTGAATAGACACTAAAACCAAGGCAACTTATACATGGAAGCATTTAATTGGGATTGGCTTACAGTTTCAGAGGGTGAGCCCATGACCATTGTGGCCAGGAGTATGGCCACAAGCAGACCATATTACCAGAGCAGTAGCTGAGAGTTTACATCCCCAAGCATCAGGTAGAGAGAGCCAGACAGGACCTGGCATGGTTTTAGAAACCTCAAAACCCACCCCCTAGTGACACAGGTCCTCCGATAAGACCCACTTCCTAGTCCTTCTTAAATAGTCCAGTAACTGGATATCAAACATCCAAACATCTGAACCCATGGGGGCCATACGCATTGAAACCACCACAGGAACCTTGAATTTTTCAGACTTTCCTGCATTCTCTTTCTCTATGGCACTGCAGACACCTTTCCTGACACCCCAGAAACAGTTTCTTCAGAGGTTCTTCCTCTTTGAAAGGCAAGGCTGTGGGCTTTAGTTGTCCCTCCGTTTCATCCCACATCTTCTTGATTTGCTATGTCTTCAGCATGTTCTGTTTTTCACGATCCATCTAGAGCCTGCTGATAATTTATGATCTGGTTTTGTTACCATGGTCTCGAAAGCACCATCGAGACATTCTTGACTAAGTTCAGCAAGCAAGATGGAGGGAGCTCCACCATTTCCTTTGTCATTTTGCTGCGGCTATGGGAAACTTTTTATTTTATTTTATTTTATTTTATTTTATTTTATTTTATTTGCCAGTGAGTGAAACTGTTATGATGGATTGAATGGTGTCTCCTCCCAAAACATATGCCAGAACCTGTGACTAGGACTCAGTTTTGAAATACAGATGACCGAGTCTTGCCTTAGGGTATCACAGCTTTCAACTTTCACTTTATGGTTGTGAAGGAAAAAAAAAAAATACTTCATTCTTCATTTTTTTTCCTGGATTTTGTAGTGTGGTGTTTTCTTGTCATGCTGGGTAGCAGTGGGTAGGAATACATAGTTAACACTTAGCTGCATGAGCATAAAGATAAACATCGGATATTTCAAGCACACTGTGCTGCTAAGCTGTGAGGTGCGATAGTTAAGTATATTAGATGCATTTTTTTTTTAAACCTGTGATAGATATTTTCCATTTACAGTGGAGTTAATCCGGAGATAATTCCTCACCACCTAAGAAGCGTCTCTAGAACAAACTACAGACTTAATTAAGTTGGAAAGCATTAAAATGTTCCTGGTTCGGAGTGAATGGTGTTCTTACAAGCATAGGGAAACTTAAATACAGACACAAAGAAAGAATTCCATAGAACAACAAAGACAGGGACTGGAGGATACAGTTGTCAGTCAAGAAGTATCAAAGATTGCTGGCAAACCACCAAAACTAGTAAGGGGCAGGAAGGATTTCCCCCCACTGATTTCAAGAGTGCAGCCTTTATAAATCCCCAGACTGAACTCCCTGAAACCCAGGGCTCAGATATGATAGGCCTTATCAGAAGGATACACCAATCAACTGTGTGCCAACACCTTGACTCTAAGTTTGTAGTTTCCAGAATTGTGGGAGAACACATTTGTGTTGTTTTTAGCTACCCAGTTTGTGGTTGCCTGCCTGTGAGAGTTCCTGGAAGTGGGTATAGCTGCATCCCCTGGTTTCTATGGCAACTCTGTGAGTATGTTTCTACCAATCTCACTTACAAGGAGACCATAGTAAGTGAAGTGACACTTGAGTTATAAAGACTCGAGGGACAGAGGTCTAAGTTATGCCTCCTAGTCTTCCCCTACTTGCAGAAAAAAGAAGGACACACTTGAATGAATGGGCTTTTGTCATGGTCCATTCACATTTGGGAGAACAATCTTTACTCAGTCTACAGTTCAAGCATGAGTTTCCTTCAAAAGCACCCTTGCAGTCACCACAAGAATAATAACAGATTTCAATGTGCCCCTTGGCCAAGTCAGCCCACTCAGAAAACCGTCAAAAGTCCACCTGTCATTAACCTGGTAGTGGCGTGCATCTACTTAAGACTTACTTGATACGTCAATAAAGGCAACATCAAGGATGTCCTGCCACATAACACCTACACTCTGCAAACAGAAAACATACTCACCCCCTTTCTAGAACTGAGGGCAACAACCCATGAGTTTTCTCATTTTGCTATCTTGTTATTTAGAGATACTGCTATGTAAAATTAATAATACTTAATTACACCATCAGGTTGACACATCTTTACTTCTCAAGTAAGAAAGAAGAAAGATTGTTTCACAAATATATGTCTATCTACAAACTCAAGTTTCTGTGATTACCTTATGCAAAATCCTATTCATAAAAAAAATAAAGGTATGCAGTAATTGCAATCGTCTTTCATGTAACCGCCCATGTGGCTGTAGTTGGAATTTGCTTTTGTTTGGATCCGAGGTGGATTCCTTCTGAGGTCTCTGCAGTAGAACAGGTTCCATGACTTTCTTTTAGCTTTAGGTGGTTTGAAGCTTGATGATTCTTGGGCTTGGTTGGATCATTTTGGCCTCTACCTTCCTGTTCTCGTGATAGGATGTGCTTGCATTGGTGACCGGTATATTAAATTAGGGGCTTACCCTATACCAGTATGGCTTATCCTATGCCGTCACTAATAAGCCCATTTAGACCTAAGTTCATGCTCTGTAGAACTGGATACTAAGATTTCAGCATGCCAATGCTTAACTCAGTTCTTGCTCTTAAAAGGTCACTTTGATACTACAGAAGTGGAAAACCTTTAGGAAAGTTGTTTTTAAAACTGACTTTGTAGTCTGTAAAGATTGTCTCTATGTTCCCAAGAATGACTTGAATCTTTTAAAAAATGTTAAAAATTTTAATACACATGCATTGGTGTTTTGTCCAGACCTAGGTTTGTGTGAGGGTATTGGATCTCCTGGAAGTGGAGCTAAAGACAGTTGTGAGCTGCCATGTGGGTCCTGGGAATTGAACACATGTCCTCTGGAAGAATAGGTGATGCTCTTAACTGCTGATCCATCTCTCCAGCCCCAGGTGTTTAGTTCTTTTCTTTTTCTTTTTCTTTTTCTTTTTTCTTTTGTCTGAGACAGGGTTTCTCTGTGTAGCCCTGGCTATCCTGGAACTCACTCTGTAGACCAGGCTGGCCTCGAACTCAGAAATCCACCTGCCTCTGCCTCCCAAGTGCTGGGATTAAAGGCGTGCGCCACCACTGCCTGGCAGGTGTTTAGTTCTTATGTATGAACAAATATTCAACAATCCCTAGATCCTTAAATGTTTCCAGTAATTGAGGCAGAGTTCAGTAACTGAAACACACAGTTACAAATAAAGGGACTGGGAGGAACAAAAATAATATAGAAGAAAACACTTTTATTTTATTTTCTTTGTTTTTTATTTTTTATTTTTTTGAGTTAGGGTCTCATATATCAAAGGCTAACCCACATCCACCTTATGTAGTCAAGGATGACCTTAACCTTCCATACTGGTTTTTTTTTAAAATTAATAGCCACAGGAATATAATATACTACAATCATAAACTTAAAATAGGATGTTAAAAAATAAATGTTCAGAAAACAACAAAGATGTCTTGGAAATCCAAAGCAGAATAAAACTATAGGAATAATAAGTATAAATACTACAATATAAGATAGTATACACATATGCCTTTTAATGGTGATTTTCTTTCCCAGTCTTCTTTATTTTTACTTTAGTCGAAACTTGTTTTTCCAAGTCATTTTGTATTGTCTTCGATTTTGTACTGTACAGCATTAAATATTTACTATGTATATAAAGATGATATAAATCCATAGTATATATTGCAGAAACAGAGAAAAGGCACCAAACTTCCTATTCTAACACCTAGGGTACAGAAGGAGCAATTGCAGCTGTTATTTCTGTTTATAAAGTAATGTACACCCCACCCTCCCCAAAAATAAAGGAAATTATTTTCAACTTACTTAGGCAATTTTTAAATTAATTGCAAGGGAATGAGAACTGTACCTTCATTGTATTCATTCCTAGAAACTTAATATGTTAGCGCATGTGAATGATCATGCATATGTAAGTATGCGTTCAAGTGTGTGTGCGCATGCATCATATGTATGGAGGTAAGTAGACACTCTTCAGTGTCATTTGTCACACACCATCCATCCTTTTTCTTTTTTCCATGCCTGGCTTTGGGTAAAGTGGGTTCCAGGATGCAAACTGTAGTCCTTGCGTTTGTTTATAAGTCAAGCTCTTAAGCAACTGAGCTATTCTCCCTGCCCTCCTATGAAACTTTTTCACAGGTCAAAACCAAAGAATGGATTAAGGAAAGAATAGGATGTGGGACCCAGGGAGGGAAGGATTTAGCCAGAAAAAGTCCCACAGGAACAGAGAAAATATTCTAGAATCGTCACAGTATTGGACCTGAAAGGGAAACTTTCAGACTAGAACTGGAGACAAAAGGCAGCTGGAAAGGGCCATGGTGAGGAAGAGGTGTGCGGCATCAAGAGGGATACTCTACAGGTGTGGGCTACATCTTTTGGAATAAATAAAACAGCAAATTCAAAGAAGTTATCTTTTTATAACAAATGACTTTAAGAAATGTTATATGAAAATTATATGAAGAGGTAAATGCCCATATTTCAATGGTGAATGGTCATTCACAGTAATGGAAATATTACCTATCGATTTCAGCCACATAAAATTCCTATGGTTAAGGAAATTGTGGGATGATGATACAATAGGTAAAATGATCTTTTTAACCTTCTTCTCTAAAACTGATGGACCAAAATGACAGCATAAAGAACATACTAAGAAACAGGACAGTGTTAGTCCAGAGCTTTGTAGAGAGAACACCATGCCAACTAAATAAATGGGTAGAAAAAGAAAGAAAGAAAATTATCTTAGAATAAAACTGAGCAACCAACCAACCAATAAAATAAACAGGACAGCCGGGCAGTGGTGACACTCTTCTTTAATCCCAGAACTTGGGAGGCAGGGGCAGGCAGATTTCTGAGTTTGAGGCCAGCCTGGTCTACAGAGTGAGTTCCAGGACATCCAAGGCTACACAAAGAAACCCTGTCTTGAAAAAAAAACAAATAACAAACAAACAAACAAACAGGACACTGTTTATCACAATAAACATCTAAAGGAGTTTTAAAGGGGAGATTTTCGAGGAATCTTTGCCTAGAAGAACAAGGCAAAGAAGAGGATGAAGCTGAGACTTACTATGTTACTATGGTCCCTTCGCATCGTCTGATGCCATAAATCATGTGTACATATTGTTCTGACAAAAACAACTTTTAAAAGAATCCAGGGCAAAAAAAAAAATTAAAGCCAATTATTTTGGATATAATTTCGAAACACATCTAGACATGTTATTTCTTAAATGGAGCATGGTGATTGATACCCTACACAGGCTTCTGGAGACTGCAATTATGTTGATCTGATATTTATAGTATTAGCTTCATCAGAACTGTTTAACACACAAAAAGCCAACGTGACAGGCACATTAACACTCACCTAGTGAGTTTAAAGCTAAATGCCTAATAACTTCATAGGGGATTTTATTGCCAGTCTCCATTCTCTGGAAATGGAGACCCTGAAGTCATTTTGGGAGATGAGTCAGGACTCTAGCTGTCACATTCTGTTAGTATATGATGATTGAATTAAAATTTTTTGCTTGATGCTTTTAAAAATGGAGACTGTTAAGTACAGATTTCTGGACAAGAATAATCTTTGGGGGTCTCACACTGAGTTGATGATATCTTGTTATCCAAAACATCAACATCAGGATGTCTAGGAAGAACCATCTAGGAAGAGATGGCCAGTGTAGACAGAAGAACTGCACTTTGAGTATTTACCATTTAACTAATGGGTACCATGTCAGTAAGCAAGGATACACTATGCAACTTCTAAGCAGGAAAAAAAAATTCAAAAGACCTCTGTGGAGAAAAATAGGTTCAGATGAATACCAATATTTATTTTTTTATTCTGATCTGGTGGCATTTTTCTTTTTTTTTTCTTTTATTTTCTTAGATATTTTCTTCATTTACATTTCAAATGCTATCCTGAAAGTCCCTTATACCCTTCTCCCAACTTGCTCTCCAATCCACCCACTCCCACTTCTTGGCCCTGTCATTCCCCTGTACTGGGGCATATAATTTTCTTTCTTTTCTTTTTTTTTTTCTTTTTTTTTTGTTTTTTGTTTTTTGTTTTTGTTTGTTTTTTTAGGCATATAATTTTCGAAGGACCATTGGGCCATCCCAATGATGGCTGAGTAGGCCATTTTCTGCTACATATGCAGCTAGAGCCAGAAGCTCTGGGGGCATTGGTTAGTTCATATTGTTGTTCCTCCTATAGGGTTGCATCCCCCTTCAGCTCCTTGGGTACTTTCTCTAGCTCCCCTGTGTTCCATCCAATAGATGACTGTGAGCATCCATTTCTGTATTTGCCAGCCACTGGCATAACCTCACAAGAGACAGCTATTTTCAGGGTCCTGTCATCTAAATCTTTCTGGCATATGCAATAGTGTCTGGGTTTGGTGGTTGTAAATGGGATGGATCCCAGGTTGGGGCAGTCACTGGATGGTCCTTCCTTCTGCCTCAGCTCCAAACTTTGTCTCTGTAACTCCCTCCATGGGTGTTTTGTTCCCCATTCTAAGGAGGAATGAAGTATCCACACTTTGGTCTTCCTTCTTCTTGAGTTTCATGTCTTTTGCAAATTGTGTCTTGGGTATTCTAAGTTTCTGGGCTAATATCCACTTATCAGTGAGTGCATATCATGTGAGTTCTTTTGTGATTGGGTTACCTCTGCCAGGATGATATCCTCCAGATCCATCCATTTGCCTAAGAATTTCATAAATTTATTATTTTTAATAGCTGAGTAGTACTCCATTGTGTAAATGTACCACATTTTCTGTATCTATTCCTCTGTTGAGGGACATCTGGGTTCTTTCCAGCTTCTGGCTATTATAAATAAGGTTGCTATGAACATAGTGGAGCATGTGCCCTTATTATAATTTGGAACATCTTCTGGATATATGCCCAGGAGAGGTATTGCTGGATCCTCCGGTAGTACTATGTCCAATTTTCTGAGGAACCGCCAGACTGATTTCCAGAGTGGTTGTACCAGCTTGCAATCCCACCAGCAATGGAGGACTGTTCCTCTTTCACTACACCCTTGCCAGCATCTGCTGTCACCTGAATTTTTGATCTTAGCCATTCTGACTGGTGTGAGGTAGAATCTCAGGGTTGTTTTGATTTGAATTTCCCTGATGATTAAGGATGTTGAACATTTTTTCAGATGCTTCTCAGCCATTCGATATTCCTCAGTTGAGATTTGTTTAGCTCTGTACCCCATTTTAAAAATAAGGTTATTTGGTTTTCTGGAGTCCAACTTCTTGAGTTCTTTGTATATATTGGATATTTATAAAGTTATTGCAAGTTATAAAGAATTATTCAATGGTATCATGTGACATTTATCTTGTTTCTATTAATTTTCAGATTTTTAAATGTGTCTCTAGGGCTTTAGCAGTGGTTCAACTTCTGTTGATTATAAGAACCACTGTATTGTAGACTACTGTATACATGTACTGTAAACAATTGGAAGTTCTAGGTTATGAACAGAATAACAAGTCTAAAGATATATTTGAAATTGACTCCCCTTTACCTATTTAATCATAACTTGAGCAATAAAGGCTTAACTTTACAAATGGGTAACTAAATTGTTTAGAATTATTTACAAGTATTTTTTTCATATAAAATTATGAATTATGTCAGGCATGGTGGCTCATGCCTTTAGTCCCAGCACTTGGGAGGCAGAGACGGGCAGATTTCTGAGTTTGAAGCCAGCCTGATCTACAAAGTGAGTTCCAGGACAGCCAGGGCTACACAGAGAAACCCTGTCTCGGAAAAAAACAAAAAACAAAACAAAACAAACAAAAAAAAACACAAGTCTTTTTGAGGATCTGGATAAGAACTTGGACGGTAGCAAGTCTCATAAGAAATACTTATAGTTGCCTAGAAACAAAGACATATCTTCTTGCAGCATGCAATTGTACTTGGGTCCTGAGGGGAGACATTTCTATGTTATATACAGCATATATTGGAGAGGCTCATTGCTTAGTAATTACTTTAGTTGTAATAAACCGAGGTTCTTTAGAAACCCCAGACAGTTCTCTAACATAGAACTGAACAGTATGGGTTGATTTCTAAGAACTTTTCTAACATTTTGGTTTCAGAAAATAAAACACTATAATTCAATGTTCTCTTGCACAGATGTGAGTGGAGGCAGGGACATGCCAAGTCATGTAATAGTTTAGCAGATAATCTCATTGTCTCAGCTGAAGAGTTTTGAAAACAAATTAAGAGGTAAACAAGAAGTAAATGTATACATTTTTCGAACTATCAGTCCTGCTTGTGGTCAACTGATGTTCATGATGTTTCTGAAGATTTATGTGCGTGCCTGTGTGAATTTATGTGCACTTGCATGCTGGTGCCTGAGAAATCCTTAAGAGTATCAGATCCTCTGGAGCTGGAGTTACAGGCTGCAGGGTAACCACTGAGCTACATCCTAGCCCCTTCATTAAGACTTGTAGAAGTACAATGTTCCCATTAAAATGTTGACTGAACCTACCCACTGGCTAGTGTTTTGGAAGAACAGGGCAGTTTGAAGCCTAGATATCACAGTAGCTTAAAAGGTTAACACTTACAAATAAATGACTGGTAGAAAAATCAAAATTCAGTAGGTAAAACCTTGAAGAAAAATTACAAAATGTCTGTCAGTGGCTCACAAAACAAAGTATGATTTCAAAAACTTTAGAAACTTTTTTGAAATTTATTTCTAAATATCACAAACTTTTAAAAAAGCAACACATTCATACTAAAATACGTGCATGAGCAAAAGTAAAAAATAAGCACAGGAGTACGAAAATTAACATAGTAAAATTTTAATACAGTGTTCTGGATACAAGGAGAATAGCACTAGGTAACAGACTGTAGTTACCTCAGCAGTCTGGGAGTAGGGGCTGAGATCAACCAAGGTCTAGAATAGTCACTTCACATTTCATCAGTGCCGACCAAAGCCAAAGCAAGCTAGGATGGAAACTACAACTACCCTTCCATGTAAATCTGTTATTTTAAGGTGATTTACCCTCACTCAATGGCAGTTGAGATAAGTCAAACAGAGAGCACTTACAAAGACTAAGAATAAAATGAAAACTTGTTTCTAGCCTTTGTTTTAGGTCACCTTAAGTTTAATGTGCTTATCTGTACTTGTTAACATTCATGTACACAGTATTTCAGGCCAAGGTTTTAGCTTGGGAATCTTGCCAACTGTATGTCCAACTTCAGAACATTCCCAATCAGACAAACTTACTGTATAAAACAGTAAGATTTATTTCTTAAAAGTTGTCTGGTCCCTTAAAATTCAGTAGGGCCACAGGCATTAACTGGAAGGAACATTTACTAAATAATATTATAAAGCCTTAATCAAAGATAATGGATAAAATAACTATAGGCTCTTATACACAATCTAACTTCTCACTCTGTAAAAGAAAAAAAAATGATTACAATTATATTTCAGGCTTGCTATATGCCACAGATAATGAAAAATAAAAAGGAAATTCAACAAGCTAGAACTATTTACTGGCAGGATACAGTGAGTCTGGAAGACATACTACGATACTCTGAGAAAACATTAACAGGTAAGCATGTGCTGAAGGCAGTTTATAAATGAAACATTACAAAGCTTGTGATAATGCATCCAACTAATAAAAAGGAGCTGCTATTGGTCCAATAGTATAGAATCATACTACCACTATATTGAAAGCTTCTATACATAAGTTCACTTTGCCTCTCTCACATAGCACACGCCTTAGACACTCTCATTTGTTATCTAACATGCCAGTCATAGTTTTGCGAATCTTTACCAGTTTGCACAGGTTACTATAACCACTGTTATTATTTACGAGACAAATTTTACCAGTTTCAAGAAACAAATGTTCATAATCAGTGAAGAAACATTAATACCAACTTTCCCCCAAGGGGATGGAAACCTCATTCTAAGGACATGATACAACCCTAACAGAATGAACTTTGCCCCTAGAGATTCAAAAATAGAATACTTGTAAGCCTGGAAAAACAGTTCTAGAGGAACTAAGTAACTGTGAAATCAGTAATAACTGTAAGAAAGGCAAAGGTGAATCATATTCCTAGTGCAACATCAAACATGTTACTTGACTCCTAGAAGCTGTTCTGCCATGTTTACTGACAGTGCATATTGTCCCAGACAATAGGGAATAGTCCAAATCACATGGAATTCTGAAAAATTAAATGATTGTTTTTCTTCTGAAAATAGTGTTACCAAACTCAATTTTAGTTGCTTAGATTTCCTACCATCTTAGGCAATTTAAACATGGTTGCCTGCAAATTCCTTAAGGAAGTGGAAGCAATCACTGTTTACTTTGCTGCTGGTCTCTGTGTTTTACCAGTTGCAGTTAGTAAACAACTAGGCTAGGCATTTATGTGCTACATGAATATAACCAAACATGAGAAAATAGAAACTGCAATTTTTGAGAACTTTTTTTTTTTAATTCCATAGCAGGCTTTTAAAATAAAAACAAGTGGTCACTTTGACTACCTGAATTGGGAATGTTAAATCTTTAAGACCCATTAAGACAAGCTGTTCTTAAAAACACAAATTATTGCTGGGCGTGATAGTTCACGCCATTAATCCCAGCACTCAGGAGGGAAAGAGGCAGGTGGGTCTTGAGGCTAGCCTCCAGTGAGTTCCAGGACTGCCAGGGCTATGTAGAAACACCCTGTGATGGGGGTGGGGTGGGGTCAGGGGGGAATCAAAGCACAAAACCCACAAATTATTTTCTACTAACTTTGGCTTTTTGTTTAATGGAAATTTGCGGCACAATGACCTCAAAGATAACTCCAAGTCACAATCAGGGCATCTTGCCACTGATTTAAAATAGAAATATAACTTTAATGCTTTTCAACTATTTGATTTTTTTTTTTTAATATTAAAGCTCTAAGTCTTCAGTTACTAAACTTTTAAAAAATATAATTCAGATCTGATGAAGAGGACTTCTCTGAGCTAAATGACTTCTAATAAGCTTACAGAACAGTGAGGTTTAGAAAACCTAAACATGGTTGACCTTTAACAGAACTGATTATTTCCTGACTCAGCATCCTGCTTTATTTTTACTATAAAATTCTTGCCTCGTTTTCTGCACTGTTTAGCATCCAAGTTTTAAAACCTGCATCACCAGAGGCAAAGCAGTAAAGGTGAAACTAAAACTCATTTCTAGTCTATTTACCTAAATAAACTCTTATAAAATCTTATGGAAAAATTAACGTATAGAAAGCAATTTTCTTATTTGTTGTCAGCCAAAAAGTAAGTAATTCCCGGTAAAGAGAGAAAAGGGAACCACAGTGTATTTAATGTAAAGATCAGCCTTGTAGTCTTAATACCAAGACATAAAAAAGTTTGCAAATCCAGGATGGTACTTAACATGAAAACTATGGTTTGAAAATTTTTGTTCATAGTTGAAGACTAAAATCTCATCACTGCAAA
Source organism: Mus pahari (assembly GCF_900095145.1). Taxonomy (NCBI): domain Eukaryota; kingdom Metazoa; phylum Chordata; class Mammalia; order Rodentia; family Muridae; genus Mus; species Mus pahari. Next base: position 57,607,480 of record NC_034601.1, on the reverse strand, counting down.
TTCCCCCATGGCTTTTGGCAAAGACATTAAGAGAGATTTTTAGTCTTTTGGTCACTTGAAGCTGCTACTAAATATATGTCTTTAAAAAGGAGAAATAGCGACCATGCAGAAGTGAAGGTTAAGCAATTACTTCACATACAAGTAGAATGTAATTTGAACAGTCATTTCTCCTAGAGATCTCGAGCTCTAAGAACATCTCCGGCCTACTATTCCGTTCTGAAAAGAATCTGAGCTTCTTTAAGGTCCTGTGAGAGGTATAGCCTGGCAGCAGCTCCAGTTTTCTAGGCTAGTTCTCAATCCAAATCATTACGTAACCTCACAAGAAAAAAACAAAAAAACAAAACAAAAAAAACCATACATGGCAACAGGATTACAATGCAGGGAAGTTCTTCCATGCACAAATATTTCAGGAGAACTTCCATCAGTTTTAAAGATAACCACCGAGTTTCAGATAGCCTAATACACTCTATAGCCAAGTTTTACTTTATACCATCGGTGACTTAAAATTAGCAGTAAGTTTTGCAGTGAGGTTTCTTTCTTTTGCCTACAACTATATACACATTGCAAAACTATTCTGTATCACATGATTTAAAATGAAATAAATATAAAAATGAACCACACAATCAACACATTAACTTTAATACTCCACATTATTTATCTTGATCACAATGGTCATTAACTGCCTTGTCAACAATCTTGTGAGTTGAGGAGCTGATTTTCATTCTCATAGCCATCAGGCAGATATGCCCTCCTCAGCTGGTCTGACTTAGGTATGGATCCTCCGTTCTTCACATGCCGAGACAGGAACGCTCGCACTGCGGGGTGATCAGCCTTCTCCAGGGGGATGTTGGCTTCCAGGCACATTTTCACAAAGTCCTGGATAACACTCACTTTCTCTGTCTGCGCACTACTGTTGCACTGAAGAGATGCGGTCAGGGGCCTCTGCTTCTTTCTCACATTTTGCTCTTCAAATTCTGCCTTCCTCTTTGTGTGAGTCTTTGACTTGAGGTGGTCACTAATGGCAGACTTGCGGACATGATTCAGCACCACGTTGCAAGACGTGCAGAAGAGTTTCCCTCCGTCCTCATGAAGCTCACCTCCAAATTCAGTGACCCGATCCAGAGGGGTGACGTACAAAGCAGTCTTAGAGCGATTTCGAGCAGGTGGTGCTGTTACAACAAATCGTTCCATTTTGTCTCTGAATAAGGTTCTTCCAAGACAAGAGAAAGATGTTAGTATTATGATAATAGATCATTCTAGAAGTGATTAACAATAAAAAGTAGTTATAAGTGCTTTTGTAAGGGTAGATTAAAAAAAAATAAATACACCCCCTCCAAAACAACAGGAAAAACAAAACCCCACCAAACTTAATTCAGTGATCCTCTGTATCCCACAAATACTTTTAGTTCAATTTATAAGTCACATGTCTTCTAAACATCTGAAATATTCAAGGAAAACAAAACTGAAGCAAATTAACAGTATACAGCTAAGTTCATTCCTTGACATTTGTGTGTATGTGGTATATGCCTATGTGTACACCTTATTGTTTTTGAACAGCTTCTCTGACTGACTCCAGAACTGGGATTACAGATACATACTGCAGAGAATCTGATCCGAAGTCCACACACTTGCACAGGAAGCACATGGCCCTACTAAACCAACTTTCCAATGTCTTGGTTTAATGACAAATAAATTAGACTCATGTAGAAATATTAAAAGTATTCTAAATGTCTCTATCTTTTAGAAAATCACAATCGTAGCAAACATTCAGAGTACTAAAAATACTAATCTTGCCCAAGTTAGACATTCGTTCAAGTTAAAGAGCTTCTTGCTTGGAAAGTGATTTTGAGAACTCAACTGTGTAAAAACCTGGTAGTAAAACTTATTTTCCAAAAAGAAAACAAGTAAAAACTTAAAAAAACCATGAAGCAAGCTTAACTATTTACAATGACATTACAACTTGAGGCCTACATATAGTTGACAGTAAGTACTACTTAAGACAGGATCTCAATGCCTAGTGGTATATGCCTTTAATCCCAGCACTGATTATTTCCTGATTCAGCATCCTGCTTTATTTTTACTATAAAATTCTTGCCTCGTTTTCTGCACGGGAAGGCAGAGGCAGGCCTGTTCTATGAAGTGAGTTCCAGGACAGCCAGGTTTACACAGATATCCAGTCTAGAAAAACAACTAACCAAAAACAAAGACAGAGTCTCACTATGTAGACAGAGACCTATCTTTGTCACCTCCTGAATTCTGAGGCTGAAACTGTATGGTACCACGTCTGGAAAATACATAATTTTTAATGGATGTATTTCTCTAAAAAGATGATAATCAAGAGAAGTCAATATGTTCCTATTTCCATTGAAGACTATTTTTTTTTTTTTTTTTCTTTTCGAGACAGGGTTTCTCTGTGTAGCCCTGGCTGTCTTGGAAGTCACTTTGTAGACCAGGCTGGCCTCGAACTCAGAAATCCACCTGCCTCTGTCTCCTGAATGCTGGGATTAAAGGTGTGCGCCACCATGCCTGGTTTTTAGACTAATTTCCCTTAACATAGTGCCCAATATGTGCTGGGGAGCCAATCAAAATTTGATGTTTATAAAAAGTAAATGAATAACTGGGTGTCCACTAAAGGCAGAACAACTGCCTAGCATGAGCTAAATTCTAAGTTTGACCTCAGCAATAAAAAACAAAAACAAATTAAAAAATGAAACAAACAGGAAAAAAAAAAGCCAAATTCAAATAAACAACCCCCCATAACCATTGATCAAAATCCATATCATTTAGAAGCAGCTTAACACTAAATTTAGCCCAGTAACAAAACTCAAAACACCAAGAACAACCCTGTTGTCTAGTGGGGCTTTCAATGTGAAACCCTCTTGCCTCAGTGTCCTGAGTGGCTAGGATCCCAGACATGTGGCAGCATACCTGGCTACGTTTAACTTCTTGCAGACGTCTAACTGTGTGAGCACCTGTGCTCCGGCACATTTGGAGCTGAGGACACTGGTTCTATGGACTAACTCAGGGTTGGTAGTGACTCTCAGAGTCGCTTCATTAGGCCCCCAAACTTCTGAAAATTATCGGCTTTATCATATTACAAGCACTGGAAACCCAACATAATATATACACTTTGATAACAAAAGATTAGCAAGACTTACCCTTCTATGCTTGTGATTTAACTTCTTATAATAATCAAGACATCAGATACTACTACGCTGAATAATTTGTTATAAATATGTTGAAGAAATTCTAAGTATGTTCTGAAGAATTGTTTTGTTTTGTTTTGTTTTGTTTTTTGAGACAGGGTTTCTCTGTATAGCCCTGGCTGTCCTGGAACTCACTTTGTAGAAAGAATTGCTTTTTATAAGTAACATTACAAACCATGGAGTATCCCACCACATTAGTCTACTTGCTGGGCAACACCAAGATTCTTTCAAGTTTTGTCAGTATTTGGAGCAAAATCTATTAACTTAAAGTAGGACTTAGCAATTCATGAACATTCTGTAAGGCACAAAATGTCTAGAATTTCATATGCTTAATTTCTGTGGATTTCCACCCCACCACATCTTTGACACTCAAGTGTTACTTGTGAGTTAATGTGTTAGGGCATCCGTTTTTCATGGCAGGAAAGACAGACATCATGATGCAAATGTTTGCAATTTCCACAAGTACTCTTCACCTATGAAATAAAACTGTTCTAGTAACAATTAAAGCTGTTACGAAAAACTGGGGGTGCAGTTAGAATTTTTCTTTGATTGCAAACTTACAGAAAAGGCAATTCTTGTGCTAGGTGAAGCCTGAACTTTTCTGTTTTTTTTTTTTGTTTGTTTGTTTTGTTTTTGTTTTTCGAGACAGAGTTTCTCTGTGTAGCCCTGGCTGTCCTGGAAGTCACTTTGTAGACTAGGTTGGCCTGGAACTCAGAAATCTGCCTGCCTCTGCCTCCCAAGTGCTGGGATCAAAGGCATGCGCCACCAATGCCCAGCTTAATTTTTCTGATCTTTTAACTTGAAAGGTCTATTCTTGATACTGCCGACGCAAATAACCACCTCATGGAGGCGATGGGGTTGGTTACGTGCAAACATGTTTCCAGAAGTCAGAAATACTTTAAACAAATGAGGAAGTTATGACAGGGAACAAAAGCGAAGCAGCCATTTACTAGAGCAAAAGTAAATTGAGTTTTCAAGTCGAAATACTTACCAGCTTAATTTCCAGTTGGTTGGTTTTTTTGTTTGTTTGTTTGTTTTTCCTTGATATTAAGTAGTGACAGTTTTCCGGATGCAAAAACTACAGACGCATCCAATCCGAGCGACTTCGCGTGCGTTCAGACCCGGGAGACGCCTCCGACTCAGTTTTTCAACAGGTGGTGGTGGGGGAACAGTTCCTGGGCTTGCACCCTATTTTCCCGGTGGCGCCGGGAAGTCATGTCTTTACTGTAAAACACAAAAAACAAACAGAAAGGGAAGATGGTGGAGGGGCGGGAAAGGCAGGGCGCAGGCCCGGGGGCAGAGCGGCTCGGGCCCCGCTCTGTACACAGGTGTCTGTGTCTCTCCGCCTTCCGTGCGCGATCCCCGAAGCTCCAGGCAGCCTCCCGCCAACCCGGCTCGCCCGCCCCGGGCCGGGTGGCCCCCGCGGCCCGCGCGCTCCGCAGGCCCGAGGCTCCGGTGGGGGCGGGGAAGGCGGGCGCCGGCCGCCCGACGTCTAGACAGCCTCCTCCTCCCGCCGCGCCGGCCGAGGTGGCGCCCCGGCGCCGCGATCCTGCCTGCGGGTCGGGGCCGCGTCCCAGCCGCCCTCGCGGGGCCCCCGGAGAAGTCCGCCGCGCCGCCGACTCGGTGGTTGTCCCCGGGGACCGGGGCGGCGGGCGCCCGGCCCAGGCCGTCGCTGTCAGGCTGGCCCGGCTCCTTCCTCCTCCTCCGGCTCCGCCCCACGGCTCCCTCGCCCGGCCCGGAGGCCTCGGCCCGCCGCCCGCACCAACGGCCAAGCCCACCTTCCGCCTTCCCAGCTCTTCGGGACCGTAGGAGCGGGCCGCCGTTAGGGGAAGTGCACGAGCCCTCGCCGGGAAGGAAGAGAGGAGGAAGAAAGGGCAGAGCAACGGGATGAAGGAGATCCCGTTGCGGCCGCCGTCGCCGCCGCTCCTGCCGCCGCCGCCGCCGCCGCTCCTGCCGCCGCCGCCGCCGCCGCCCGAGCGAGCCCCGCCGCGGCCGCCGTGTCCCCCGCCGCGCCCCGTCCTCCGGCGCGCCCTATGGCAGAGCTCGTAGGCGGACCTCAGCAACCGCCGAGTAGTGTGGACCAACAGATGGCAGGGCGGTCAAACAGACGGCTAACGGAACCAATGGGAAGGTAGGGCGGGCATGCCTATGATTGGCGGCGTCCTTCCTCCAGTGAAAACTGGGGGCGTGGGTGGGCGGAGCCGGAAGTAGAGCCCAGTGGAGTGGCCCTGTCCGGCTGGGGCGGAGGGAAAGGAGGAGGGGACTAGAGGAGGAGGAGGAGGTTAGCTGAGGCAGCGGCGGCGGCGGCGGCGGCGGCGGCGGCAGCAGCGGCGGCGCAGGGGCTGGGTACGCGCTGGGCGGCGAGAGCCTCATGGCGGAGGAAGAGAGCGACCAAGAGGCCGAACGCCTCGGAGAAGAGCTCGTGGCCATTGTGGAGTCCCCCCCGGGCCCTGTGGGGCTCCTAGCTGCGGGCGACGGCAGAGGGGGAGCCGGCGGCGGTGGCTGTGGCAGCGGTGGCGGCGTCGGGATCAGCAGCCGGGATTACTGCCGACGCTTCTGTCAGGTGAGGCGCCCGTCGGCCGCCCCGACTTGTCACCGGGCTCCTGGGCCTCTGCGTGGCTCCTGGCCTGCCGGCCCAGTTCTCGGCGTCGTGTCCCGGACCGATCCTCCGGCGGGACGGAGAGGGAGTCCGGGAAGCCCCGGTCCCCTCTCTGCACCGCTCCAAGCTCGGCGATGGGGACGGGGAGTGGGCTTGGGGGTGACTTGCGGGGACTTGGAGGTGAGGAGAAAGTGAGTTTGTCGTGGCGGTGGTGGTGGTGGGGAACTGGGAGCTGGACGGTCAACTGGAAAGAACCCCGTCCTGACGTGCCTGTGCCTCCCCGCAGACCCTCTTCGTGCCCGAGGGTCCCGCCTTTCTCAGGTCCACTGCCGGGTCCCTCTCACTTCTGCTGGGCTCTCCTCTTTCTCTGTTACCCAGGTCCCCCGCATTCTCTTATTCAGAGACGCCAAACATGCTATCACCCCACTGCCTGCCCTCCTGTCATCGCCACCCCTCCCCCTCTGCTAGGGTCTCCTGTCATTCCCTCACTAGGTCCCTCTGGACCAGTTCTTCCGTTGGCTTTGGCACTGTCCCACCGTTAGCTACTCCCCTCCCCCACCAGGTGTGTGTGTGTGTGTGTGTGTGTGTTGGGGGGGGTTTCCGTGTGGAACCTTATAGGAGTGATTGTCATCTTTTCCCTTTTTGACCCCCTTCTCTGACAAACACACCGTTTCCTAATTGTCTGAATACAGAGAAAGTCGTTTTCCTGAAACTATTGCCCTGCTTATTCCACCCCTCCCCCAGACACGTTTTTGGTTGTTCTGTTAAATTCAGTATCGGAAAAAGTGACAGTAAATTATTTGTTTCCTTTATTCTGCCGACTGCTTTTAAGGATTGAATGTAGTTTTTATCTAACTGTAAGCAAATATAGAAACACCTAAGGGTTTAGGGATAAAGTTTGGCTAATCTGCATTCTCATCTGCATGCATTTGTAATACAAGTTTTTTGCACTCGCAACACTTGCTTCTTTAAAAAAAAGATACTTTGTTTCATACTACCTTTTTAAAAATGTTTCTTAATGTGCACAAAGTATTCAAGCCCTGGCTCTACCATTACTTAGCTGTTAATCCGTTACTTAACCTGTCACTTAACATCTGTGCCTCAGTTCCTTTTTTTTTTTTTTTTTTTTTTTATTTTAGCTGAGGTTTACCTCTTTACAGAGCATATGTGAATATGCTCTGTGTCTGTTTCTAACTGGACTCATTCTAGTCACAGGTGCGCAATAAAGTGAACA
>NC_034601.1:57574838-57600410 GCF_900095145.1 Mus pahari | reverse complement strand
CTTAACCTGTCACTTAACATCTGTGCCTCAGTTCTTTTTTTTTTTTTTTTTTTTTTTTTGGTTGGGATAGTTGCTAGCTGGGTAAATACAGAAAAGGTTTGGATGAGTTAGCCGTTTATTTCATTCTAGTCACAGGTGCGCAATAAAGTGAACACTGAGTGGGCATTAAATTTGTTGACATTTCATTTTATGCCCCGCCAAGCATTTAAGGAAAGAAGAATAAGTTGATATTTTTGGATAAGTTACTAGCGATTACATTTACATTTTTTGCTCATGTCATAGATAAGTTGGTTTGAAGGTCGAAACAGTCTAGGTATAGACAATGTATATCTTTAACATTTTCTCTGTGCAGTGACTTTCCTGAAAACGTGTTTTTATCTTGACAATTGATGTTCAGTGTCTTGATTTTGAGGACATTTGTCTTCTAACCACATGATTAATGTTTAGCAATTGTTATGTTTGTAGACTATGAACCTAGGAACTTCAAACTTAGAAAAAATAGCATTCATTTGATATTTTAAATATATTCTGAAACAGATGTTATTGTTTATATTATATATATATATATATATATATATATACCTTAGTACAACTTAGTTTTCTCTTTTTCTGCCTTGCCCAGCAAACCCTCCCCCCCCAACCTGTGTGCTTATGTGTGCTTATGTGTTCCTCTGTGTGCGCTGCCTGGACATTGAAATCAAGGCTAGATATCCCATTGAGCTCTACCCCCGGCCCAGTGTTGTTAATTTCCTTGCTCAAATAATTCCTCATTGCTGAAATTTTTGAAGGCTAGAACAGTTTCTTTTCTTTCTTTTTTCCTTTCTTTTCTTTTTTCTTTTGTTTTTCTCTTTTCTTTTTTTGGAGAGCCTTTACCTACTGTTAAATTTCTTGAAGTAAATTTTTTAAGAAAAAGTGAACACATTTAGTTTATGCAAAACAATGACAGCACCTGGGGGTGGGGCACCAGGAGCATAAATTCAGGGATTGTCTGGGCTACATAATGAGACCCTGAGTCAAAAAGCAAAATCAGATTCTGAGAGTTGACTTTAAAATGTTTCAAGAGCAAATGAAATTAACTATTTTATAAAATTCTAAGTTATGAATAGCTGAGAATAAAACAACAGAAAAAAATGCAATGAACTTTTATTTTATATAGCTAACATGAGTATTATATCAACATACATTGATGTGACCCTTTTTATTTTCCTGAAACTTCATCATCTTAGAGATTAGTTATAGATCTCTTTCTAAGATTCTGTTCTGGTTCTGTTTTACAAGTGAGATTTATATTTATATGTATTATCTTTTACCTATTTTAAATGGAATGAAAGAATCATATACAATAAGCTACATTTCATCTACTACTTAATAAAATAGGAGTTTGTTAATTGTTTGATTTGCCAGTAAGGAAAATTGGCTTATATAACTGAATTTCCAAAGACCAATTCTTTTTTTAGTATTTATTTTATGTATATGAGTACACTGTTGCTGTCTTTAGACACACCAGAAGAGGACATCAAATCCCATTACAGATGGTTGTGAGCCACCATGTGGTTGCTGGGTATTGAACTCAGGACCTCTGGAAGAGCAGTCGGTGCTCTTAACCACTGAGCCATCTCTCCAGCCCAATCAATTCTTTTAAACAATTAGGATTCTATTATTTACTAATAGTAAAATTAACTTTCACTAATTAGCAAATTTATTTAATCATGAGTAATTTCAAAATAGATAATTTAATATTTAGTTAATAAAATAATGATGTAAAATAGATAATCTAAGTGACAGAAAGCTAACTATATGAACTTTGTATACAGCTTGTGATATTAAGAAGAAAATCTACAGTTTGTCTCTTTCCTTTTGGAGGAAAATATGAATCAAAATTTCTTAGTAGCTGTGGTTGCAGGAGAAAGAAATGAACAATTCTTTTAAGGAAAACTAAACAAATTAATTGCCTCTAATTACCTCTTCCTTTGGGTTATATTAGTTATCTTCCCAAGAAATGCTTCAGTAGAGTGGGCTTCAACCCATACTTAATTTGTTTTGATATGAAAGCAGCTTTTACTAAGAAAGTTAACTCTTAAGCTTCAGATAGAAAGCTACATAGCAGAATTTAAAACCAAAACAAGTTAACTTTTCTTAGATTCCAAAAGAAGAACAAGATGGAATTTGATTTCAGACTTCAATTTCTACTGAAAGGCAAACTGAATTGATCAAACAAAACACATTAAATTGCATGGTATGGATGGGATAGAGTGATGGAAAGTTAATGATAGGCGGGGGGCAAAAATCCTGAAAGTACTCAAGGAAACGCAGATATGGTTCAAAGAAGGAGTCAAGGTTGGTGGCGCAGCCTTTAAACCCAACAGTCTGGAGTCAGAGCCATGTAGATCTCTGAGAGTTAGAGGTCACCATGGTCTACATAGTGATATTCCAGTACTGTGTTTAAAGACCCTGTCTCAGAACAACAAACACATGCACACACACACAAGAAACCCACTTAAAATAAAATGTTTAAAAAGGATACTTTATTATACTATAGTAGTAAAAATTATTTCAAGTAACATTATTATTGTCTCTCTTGAGTTGTTAGGTGCAGGAAACATTCACTCAATTCCTGAAGCTATAATATTTTGAGTTTGGTCACATGTAGTAAACTAAGCAAGTTTTAGTATCAAATCATTACAATGAGGTGGAAATAATCTCATAGGTTACAGTAGACTATAAAACTATTTTGTACTATGGTAGGCTTAACAGCTACCCTAGGCAGATGACAAGCTATAAAATAAGAGAATGAACATAACGAACAAAAAGCCCTTATGTTAACATATAGGTAAGCTTAAACAGACAGAAGCTATTAATATTTCTGTGATGTAAAATCCTCTTTGGGTTTAGGAGGAGCATTAGAGATAGTCTAATCTTTGGAGCTGATAGTTTATATCCCATAATGAACTTCAGAGAACATGTTAAAATATTTTCATCTTTAAATTTTAGTCTGTAATATTGTCATAGCTCGATACTCCTGATGAGTGAAGCAATGATTTGTGAAGCAACTATGTTTGCTGTCTGGGTGTTCAGAAATTTTGTTTCCTCCCAGTGGCATTCAGCGTTCTTAGATTTTCCTAACTGACAGTAGGTGGGGCTAGAAATGCTGACTGTCCTCCCTGTCCTCCAAGGGATAGTGTAGGATAGACCAACAGTTAACCTGGTCTAACATGTCAGTGGTACCTGGGTGAGAAAGCCTGCTATACTTTAAAATTTTACTTTATAGATAGCTAGTTTTTTGTTTGGATAATGCTGTTGTTAGCAAAAGGTACCTAATAATTCTTCAGTGAGTTTTAACAGCAATTGTAGTCTATGAAAGTCACCTAAGATATAGTCATAACAGAAAAAGGATTTGCCTCTTACAAAATACATATTTAATGTCTCTTCAAAGAAATTCAAGTTGTTTTAGAAAAGAATCCTGATATGTTGGTCTTGATGCAAAAATTTGTACAGTACTTGTACTTTCATGAAAGTTTTCTGAGGGTGTATAATGTATTATTTTTATTACTAATTATTGCTATTAATTTGCATATCTTAACTTATCTTTTCTTGCTAAGCCATCCTTCTCTTCTAGTTTAGCTGATATGCCATTATACATGCTGGGATTCCAGCTACCGCATCTGACTTTTATGTGACAACAGGGTATTTCTGTGGGTAATTGAAAACTGTCTTTCTGGCTGTCTAGCTGGCTCAGCGGGTAAGAGCACTGACTGCTCTTCTGAAGGTCCTGAGTTCAAATCTCAGCAACCACATGGTAGCTCACAACCACCCATAATGAGGTCTGGCGCCCTCTTCTGGCTCATTTGAAGATAGCTACAGTGTACTTATTTATAATAAATAAATCACTGGGCCAGAGCAAGCAGGGACTGAGTGAGTGGCTTGACCTGAGTGAGCAGAGGTCCTAAAACTTGAATTCCCCACAACCACATGAAGGCTTACAGCGGTCTATACAGTTACAGTGTACTCATATACATAAAATAAATCTTAAAAAAAAAAAGAGAAATGATGAACTCATTCTTAAGATTCTATTTAGGAAGTAAGGAAGAAAACAAGTTTGGGTGTTGAGCTATAGAAGCAAATAGCTTTTTATATGAGAGGTGTGTAGGGGGTAACTTTTTAGAAAAACATATTTTCTCCCCCCCCCCTTTTTTTAGAGCTAGTCACTTGCAACTTACACACACACACACACACACACACACACACACACACGCATGTGCCTAATTATGATTTTCCCCCTTTAATTTTAGGTGGGATCAGTTGGTTTGTAGAGCCACCCTCTTCTTATTATTGAGTATTCCAGTTTGAACTCTTGTACATACCCATTCTTGTCCTTTCTCCATTGCTTTTGCATCTCTTTCTTGCATTTCTCTCCTGAGAAACAAATACGGGTTAGGAACGACCCCCCCCCCAACCCTCCCCTCACTGCCCCCCCTGCTTTTTGTCTTCTTTGTGATTTTTGACACTTCTTTCATTTTCATGTTTACAAATATGTAGTGCCTCACATTCCTCCAGTTTAACCCCTTCCAGGATTCTGAGGTCCTTAAAGCACGATTGGGTTGTTCCTGAACAATTCCACTAATGTTTTGGATTTTAGCATCTCAGGTCTCAAGCTAGGAACAACTTCCTCCAGCTACTTCCTAGCTACCTAAAAGCTAGGTGTGTGTGTGTGTGTGTGTGTATGTGTGTGTGTGTGTGTGTGTGTGTCTTTAGGTCTTTTAGAACATCATTTTAACTTATTTTAGTTGAGTTTGCAAGTGAGAACCGAAGTAAATGTGTGTTTATTCAACTACATTTAATAAATGTTGAAAATTAGCTTAGTAAAAAATAAATATAAGGCTGAGCACTCTCAGTACTTGGGAGATAGAGGCAGTCATAACTTCTGAGTTATGTTCCAGAACATCCAGGACTACACAGAGAACACTGTCTCGATAAAAGCAAACAACAATAGCAAACATAATAAATATAGAAGATGAAGGCAAGTGTTGACAGTAATTTGCACTGATTTACTTACTTTTACCAAGTCCTTGGTCTATTGTATTGTGAATTTTCAGAGCTAAAAATCAGTTCATTGCATCACTTTACTTCATACATTCAGTGTTTTTTAAAATGTGGACTTTTATAAATGGTTTTCAAAAACTTGAGTATTAGGGACACTTGCAGTATTCATGAAGGGTGAAATTCATGGAAGGTTATTCACTTGTTTATTAATGACTAGGGAAAACAAAGCAAAATCAATTAGTCTACATGTTGTTCTTTAATGCCTTTTTAGGTTGATTTTAATAGTTGAAGGCTAGTTGTTCCTAATGACAACAGCAAATTATTGAGAACACATTCAGTGACAAATGGCATGGAAATCTTTACATGTAACAAAATCTGTGTCCACTATCCCAAATCATGTTTGTAAAGAATGTTTATTCATATTTGATGCTGTTTAAGCAGGCTGATTATCCAAGATGCTTAAGACCAGGTAGAAGTGGTTTCATTTAGGATTATATTTTTATCCATCCATCCATCCGTCCATCCATCTATTGATTTTGAGATGGGGTCTCACCATGTAGTTTTAGTTGGTCTGAAACTGTAGAGCAGGTTGTGTTTTGAACTCAGAGATCCTGCTGCATCTGCCTCTTGAGTGCTAAAGCCAAAGACTTATGCTACCATACTCAGGCCAATTTAGTGGTTCGTCCACTCCCCAGATTTTAGAATATTGAATATACCTAGTAATTTGGGTAAGACCTAGATCCAAGCCTCAAATCCATTTACTTCCCATACACCTTATTCATAACCGGAAGGCAGTTGTATACTTTTCTCAGTGCTTATAGAAGTTTGAATTTAAATCCTCATAGGTAGACAGAAAGCAAGTATAGCATCTCTTTTGGTTGTATTTTTATGGATGAATTTTATTATTCCTTTTACTTGTTTATTTACTTGGGTTTTTTTTTTTATTAAAGTTTACAATTTATTAGAAAAGTTCTTTATGGATTTTTTTTTCTTTTTTTTTCTTCTTTTTTTGGTTTTTCAAGACAGGGTTTCTCTGTATAGCTCTGGCTGTCCTGGAACTCACTTTGTAGACCAGGCTGGCCTTGAACTCAGAAATCCACCTGCCTCTGCCTCCCGAGTTCTGGTATTAAAGGCATGCGCCATCATGCCTGGCTCTTTATGGATTTTTCCAGACAGGCTTTGTGTGTGTGTGTGTAGCTTTGGCTATCCTAGAACTTGTTCTGTAGATGCTGGCTTCAAACTCAGAGATGTGCTTGCCTCTGCCTCCTGAATGCTGGGATTAAATTTATACATCACTATGCCCAACTATTAAAATATACTTTTTTTTTTAATAAAGGAAAACTACAGGATAAAATGTATTTTATTTTCTTGCTTAGAATCTTTTCAAGTGCAGTCATTTTGCATAATGAAATTTTACCTTATCTGCGAAGTTAAGTGAAATGCTCCCACTTTGGTGTGGAGAAGAGATAATTTAATTAAGTGAATTAGTAAAGGTGCTATTTTACATTTACCAGTGAAATCTTAAGTGTAGTAATTTATCGGCACAAAGTCTTTCATATATTTACCATTGCTTTCTAAATAATCACGAGTTACCTTGTTTTGAAAAACATCTCAGGCTGGGGTTGCAGGCCTTTTTTTATTGTTGTTGTTGTTTTGGTTTTTTTTTTTTTTNTTTTTTTTGTTTTTTGAGACAGGGTTTCTCTGTATAGCCCTGGCTGTCCTAGAACTTACTTTGTAGACCAGGCTGGCCTCGAACTCAAGAAATCCGCCTGCCTCTGCCTCCCAAGTGCTGGGATCAAAGGCGTGCGCCACCACTGCCCAACTGCAGGTCTTATCTAGAATATTTGTAACCCATACCCATAATCATTAAGAATTTAAAGTATACATATTCTTTCATACATACATACATACATGCATACATGTATACATTCATACATATAGGTATAGATGTATCTATGAATATGTATACTTTAAATCAGATTTAAGAAATCTGTGTAGCTGGTTCTGGTGATATAGGCACTAGTGATTAAAATAAATAGAGTGTAAGTTCAAGGCCTGACTGTACTATAGAAGGAGTTGAAAGCCAGCCCCAGGCAACTTATTGCAAACTTGTTTGAAAATAAAGAGTGAGAAATAAAAAAGACTAGAGAGAGATTAGCTGTAGAGAGCTGGCTAGTTCCCAGTACTGCAAAAGAAAAACAAAATCCAGTGAAGTTAGCATATAGTAAATTAGTAACCAAAATAATTTAATTTATTGAAAACCATTCGGGTGTGTATTGATAGGCAATGGTAAAGGACTTAGGAGATAATGAAGCGGTAAGTACTGTCAACATGATATGAAAAAAGACTGATCTGCAGAACGTGTTACCATGACTGTTTTTAGATGCTTATACTTCTTTGCTGAAGTTCTTTGATTTAATCTGAATGTGAAATTTAAGGAATTTTGCCCCATTTGAGTTGAGTTCAAAAATAGGTGGACTTCTACAAATCACAGCTTGGCAAGGAAGTTCTGGTTTTTGCAGCTATATGGATGGTATTTGATGTGAGATATGAATTCACATAGGGAGAAAATATAGACTAGGTTAAGAAAGGAATAAGAAAAAGGAATAAAAACTGAAACTTGAGGAACTCCAAAATCAATTGGCCAACTAAGAAAGAATGATTCTTTATTATTTTTAAGGAATTATTTCTTTTATGAGCACCCTGTAGTTGTCTTCAGACACACCAGAAGAGGGCATCAGATCGCATTGCAAGCTACCATGTGGTTGCTGGGAATTGAACTCAGGACCCCTGGAAGAGCAGTCATTGCTCTTAACTACTAAGCCATCACTCCAGCTCCTAAAGAATGATTCATTAAATGAAGTCTGAGAAGAGTTAATTATTGGAGAAACAGATAAGTTTATCAAGGAACATATAAGCTTCAGGAAGGCAGAGTGGTCACCAACTGCAGAAAACTTGATTTGTTGAGAGTGTATGGGTGTGGCTAGAGATAAAGAAGAACAGAGGTCTAAATTGAAAGCTGCTTGATCACATAGTTTGGATAAGTATACAGAGGATCATTTGTGTATAGAGTAGGTACTAGTTTATACCTTTCATTATCAATGTTCATCTGCCCCATTAAAGGCATGGAGGATATAACTCCCCCATTCAGTATTGGGTGACAGACTCTATAGTTGATCATCTAATAAACTTTTTAGACAAAAAGGGGACAGACTTGTTTTCTGGCTTCTGTGGTAGTCTATATACATTATCTATTGTGTCACCTTTCTTAGGAAACCAGGGACAAACCAAAGTAACAATTCTGTTGAAGGCAAATTTGCTGAGCAGAGTTTATTAAGGTTAAGAATGAGTTTATTAAGGTCACTTAGCAAGTATGGATATGGGGTTACTTGCAGGAGTAATATGGATGACTCATTCCTGAGCCCCTAACCCCCTAACGGTGACAATTCATCCTTGGAGATTCCTGCACAACCTGGAGAGAGCTCAGCCATCAGGAGTCTTGTGTTAACTGTCGGTGTAGACTTGTGAGCCTCATAAGCTTCAGCTCTGCTGGTGTTGGTTTGTTTACTAGTAAGGGATCTTTCAGTGATAAGGAAACTGCTGATCAACACTGTCCCCATATATGTATACTCTCCTTATTAATTTATATTGCTATTACTGAAGTGGATATTATCAGGGTATTTTCACTACTCTAAAGTTTAAATATTCTAAATACTCTATTTAATGTTCCTGTGTTGACTAACATCTGCAATGATTTAAAAAATACTTACAGTAACAAAAACTTGATATTGTTTTAGTATATTTTCTGTTGCTAAAATAGAATACCACAGACAAATAATTCATAAGTATATAAGTTTTTTTTTTTTATAGTTCTAGAAGCTAGCAGTTACAAGACTATATGCTCCAGCATCTGGTTAGGGACTATTACTGAATCAAAACATGGTAGGAAACATGTGTCAAGAGCATGGGAACATGTATACCAGATTCATATTTAGATTGATAGTCTGTTTGTCTGTTTCTGTCTTTCTGTGTCTGTCTGTCTCTGTCTCCCTTCCTCCCTCCGTCCTTCCCTCCCTCTCTCTGTAACACTACTAATGCTATCATGGTTGCCCTAACCTTGTGATGTTATGTAACCCTTAGTATCTTGGAAAGGTTCCAAGAATAAGTTTTCAGAACACAAAACTTATTTTAGAGACATAATCAAATTATAGCAGTTTTAAATATCCAGTACATTTTATTAGATTGTATTATAGGTATGTATACATATTACTCTTATTTTCAGTGTTACTCTTGTTAGATATGATATGTTCCTCTTGTTAAATATAATATCACGTATCAGATTTTGATAATTGCTTTTGCCTATTGTAATGCATTTGATTTGCTAACTTTATGGTGTTTGCCATTGTTTTCATTTTATAGATAAAGGAACTAAGATTGAGAGAGCAGGTGACTTGGCCAAGTTATGTTGCTAGTATGTGATGCCTGGCTAGTCTTTTTATGGTTTTTCGAGACAGGGTTTCTCTGTATAGCCTTAGCTGTCCTGGACTCACTTTGTAGACCAGGCTGGCCTCGAACTCAGAAATCCACCTGCCTCTGCCTCCTGAGTGCTGGGATTAAAGGCTTGCGCCACCCCGCCCGACTGCCTGGCTAGTCTTATTGATAAGAACCAGCCTGTGCTATGGTAGACATAAAAACTGTATTATATCTGGGATATTATTTAGTTATAATAAAGAATTTAAAACTCATTATTGATTGAGTAAAAGTTAATATCATAGACACTTTAAAAAACAACACCACAAGACAACAAAACTACAAATGTTCATCAATATGTATATTACTTACCTGTTGCTGTGATAAAACACTATGACTCAAAAAAGCAACTTATGGGAGAGTTTATTTCGGCTAATAGTTACAGAGGTATAACACGGCAGGGAGGCATGCAACAAGAAACAGGCATTGGGGCTGAGAGATCACATCTTGAGATGCAAGCAGGAGCAGAAAACAAACTAACTGGACGTGGTACAAGGTTTTTGACTCTCAAAGCCCTTCTCCAGTGACATTCTTCCTCCAGCAAGGCCACACTCTTCATACAGCACAAACAACTGGTTGTGTGATGATTTAAATATGTGTGATGATTTCAAACAAGTAGCAATTATGTTTGTCTCGTGTCACTATGTAGACCAGAATGGCCTCAAACTCATGGATATCCCCCTGCCTCTTTCTTTGAATGCGGGGGATAAAGAATGGGCCCTAGTAAGCACCTAGCCTTATAACAGTTCGGTAAATATAGAGGTATATACAAGCTGTTACAGAGGTTACAGCGGGGAAAATTTATGATGGATGATTTTTCCCAAATGTTCAAATTTATTAAGGCAGTATGGATAAATTGTATTCAAGATAGGAACAAAATCTAAAAATTTAGTAGACACAAATATGAGAATATCAAAAGCTGTTTTTTTTAAATATTACTTTGGTTTTTTGTGTGCCATCCTGTGTTTATAAAAAGAGTAGATATGCATTTATTACTTTCATTCCAGTACCTAACTTAAAATTGGAGCTAGAGTCTAGTCACCCATGTTTTTCATGATAAAATGTCCTTATTTTTGTGTCATCAGTATGAACTGGGTCTTGCTAGTCAAAGGATTCAGTTAAGGACTGAAAAGCTCAATAACAATTTAACTAGCATTTGAGAGGGGGAAAAAAAACAAACCACAGACAAGCGGTAAATCTCAGCAATTTCTAGAAGGAGGGAGATAGAGAGGGGGAAGAGGGAAAGCCAGGCTGCTTGGGTTATGGTCTGAAAGCTAGCATGTTCAGCATTGAAGGTTGGCCAACAGCTGCCTGGCAGAAAGGGAGAGACTACAGAGACAGTGGGAAAAACCTAAAGAGTTAGTTTAGGGTCAGTACATCTAGGGATTGGCCACTATTTGAGAGAAAAAGAGATAGAAGAACAGGGAACAGGTTCGTGTGTTTTTCTCTCTCTTTATCATTTTTCCAAGTAAATCAAATTTCCTCTTGGACTCTTGGTCAGGTGAATGACAGGCTTAGCTGGATTACTCTTAGAGAAGCAAACAATGCTATATAATGTTCTAATCTTTAGAACAGATCAGAATGCCATGATCTCCCCCTAGGGCCAGAGGTATTTTGTTCTTTTGACTAGGAGGCTAAGAGTTACCAAGCTGATATTCCAGGGAAGCAGGTAGTACAGCCCAAAACTGACTTTGAGGGAAGAGCCCCTCTACAGTGGACTCTGACTTAACAGCATAAGGCTGGGAAGATAGATCATCTAGATCTTAACTTAGGAGTTTGGATTTTACAGAGCAGTATGTATAAAGATTAAAGCAAAGCTGGATTTTTATGAATCTTAAATGTTTTAAGATAAATAAGGGAAGGTAACGTGTGAAAGCCTACACAGAAAAGGATGCCGTTGTTGAGTAGCTAGAAAATGAATGATTAAAGGCCTGACAGACTAGTGATGATGAACATGGAGTGAGGTGAGTGGAAAGTTACTAGAAATGTTAGCATAATAAAAGTATTTAACATTTTGTGAATAGGGAGAAAATGCCCCAACAAATTCCTTGAAATTATATCAGGTTCTAATCTGAATATCTGGAGTTATGCTATTACTAAACAGTAAAAGAGGCCTGACTGTGGTGACGCACGCCTTTAATCCCAGCACTCGGGAGGCAGAGGCAGGTGGATTTCTGAGTTCGAGGCCAGCCTGGTCTACAAAGAGAGTTCCAGGACAGCCAGAGATATACAGAGAAACCCTGTCTCAGAAAACAAAACAACAACAACAAAAAAAACACAACAAAAACCCAGTAAAAGAAACAACAAGATTTCTAATGAATAGCAGGACTTGTTGGCTCAAATAGTTAATATGTTTCTGTTTCAACTATTAGTATATTCTTTTTAAAAAGGACAAGCAAATTGTTGATCATCTAGCTCTAATATATCATGTAGCTATAATATACATATATATTCATTTGAAGATTTTTTTTTCTGGTGTGAGAACAATGAATTTTTTTTCTTTTCTTTTTTTTTTTTTTTTTTTCTCGAGACAGGGTTTCTCTGTGTAGCCCTGACTGTCCTGGAACTCACTCTGTAGATCAGTCTGGCCTCTAACTCAGAAATCCGCCTGCCTCTGCCTCCCGAGTGCTGGGATTAAAGGCGTGTGCCACCATGCCCGGTTTGAGAACAATGAATTTTAAAGTAGCTGATGAGTTTACTGAAATACAGAGCTTGCTTCTTTTCTTTCAGTAGTGCTTCAGTTGAAAATCTTAGTAGAGGCTCTATGGGAATTAACATGCTTATTAAAATTTGCTGCATTTTCCTTTTGTTGTTGCCTTTGCCCCTTTGTGGTAAGAAGGATCAAACTGAAAGCCTGCATTCAGTGGGTTCTACTACTAAGTTAATCACTGTTCACTATGATCAGTTTTCAAGTTTAAAATTTCCTTTTAGGTTTTAATTTAAATAGCCCTAGTATAGATGCTTAAATGTATCAAATTTAATCTACTGATTAATTAATAATGTATCAATTTGTTCAATTAATTTGTCTCCTGTGCCCCCCCCCCCCCAGACAGGGTTTCTCTGTATAGCCCTAGCTGTCCTGGAACTCACCCTGCTGTAGACCAGGCTGGCCTCGAACTCAGAAATCCACCTCCTTCTGCCTCCCGAGTGCTGGGATTAAAGGTGTGTGCCACCATGCCCGGCTGATTTGTCTCCTTTTACCAGAGATTTTAGACCATGGTTGGGTGGCTGTATTGCTTTGGGCCTGAGCTGCTCAATTCACGATTGCCAGGAAGCAGAACAGGTGGGAGGAGTCAGTGACCAGATACAATCATTAACATGTCTCCATCTAGCCATCTAGGTCTCACCTCTGAAAAATGTGATCACCTCCAATAATGTATAGATTATGAAACTATTCGTGGATTAATCCACTTTTTAGGCCAAAACACCATGATTTTAACATGGGATTTTGGAGACACTTTGTATCCAAATCATAATATATAAAAAAATGAAGTAAGTTTGTTTTCAGCTTTATGACTCATTATTATTATTATTTGAATACAGTGTTTATTTATTTATTACCTGTATGTGTACATGCATGTGGGGGCCAGAGATCAACTTCAGATGTCTTTCTCAATCTCTCTTCACCTTAATTTTTTTTTTTTTAAGGACAGGGTCCCTCTATTTAGCTCTGGCTGTCTTAGAACTCTCTCTGTAGACCAGACTGACTTCAGAACTCAGAGATCTGCCTGCCTCTGCCTCATTAAGTCATGCACCATTATGCACAGTTCTTAATTTTTAAAACAGGATTTTCCTGCCCTGGAGCTCAGGCTAGTTGGATAAAGAGCTCTGGAAAGGCATTTGTCGTGCACTAGGCCGGCATACTTATGCTGCTGTGTCTAGCTTTCATGTGTTAGGGATCTGAACTCAGTCTTCAAGCTTGTATAGCAGGCTTTCTGTTGACTGAGTTCTCTCCTCTAGAGCTTGCATTTCTAGAGCTTACTAGAAAGCCCCATCAAGTGGTTTGTACTGATTTTTTTGGGGGGTGGGGGCAGAGAGTTCTTATCTCTAAACATTTTACATACTGAAAGTAGTTTGCATTTTTCCTTTTAAAAATTTTATGAAATCAGTGGTTTGCAACCACAGGTACCACGAGGTCTTAATTGATGGTTCCTGCATAAGAAGTAGGCCATACTTCTTTTACTACATATCTCTACTGCTTATATATATTTCTTCTGTGGGGTTCTGGTACTTTTTGCTAGAGTAGGCATGGAGTCTGTGTAGTAGCATAGCACATACTGTCTGAAGAACCCCAACTGCAGCTGTTGTCCTCCAGGCTTCACAGTCCAGTGTTACGTTCTTGCTTTTTGTTTTCAATCTTGTGCTAAGACACCTTTCACACTGTTACCTGGGCTGTTGCTGCTCCTCTGACATTTACTAAATTAAATCATAAAAGCACTCTTATGTTTCCATGTTTACAACATTTACATAACAACCAAGAAATGAAGTTCATTTAGATGTTTTTGAAAAAAAAATACATCTTTTGGAATCTAATGAAAGCTGCTTTAACAAACAAACAAACAAACAAACAGACAGACAGATTTACCTTAAATTGAGTCTGTTTGTGAGCATGTGGGTGCAAGTACCGGTAGAAGCCAAAGGAAAGTATCAGATCTCCTGGAGATGGAGTTACAGATTGTGAGCTACCTAATATGGGTTCTAGGAACTGAAGTTGGGTCCTTGCAAGAACAGTATGCTGAGCTCTCTCTTCTGCTGAAGAGTACCTCATCTGGCTTATATTCCTTTCAGTCTTTTTACTTTGCTTTTAATCTTCCTATGTCCTAGATAGTTTCACTTTGTTGGCACGATAATCATCCTGTTTTGTCACATTTCTGTGAGCAGTAGTAGGGTATCAGATGCTTTACTATCAATAAACATAACTGAGGTTGGTTTTGCTTACTTTTCAGATTACTTATGAACTGGCCCTCCTGCCTTCCTTTTCCTTTCTCTTTGCTTTTTGCTCTGTCCATTATCTCACACCTCTGTGATGTCAAGAGACTAAAATGTCAAGGACTTTGAATCAAGATGTTAGTATCAAACAAATTTCTTCTCTTCCTCAGTTAAGGAAAAGTTATTGGTTGTCTTACTCAGGCTTTCTATTCCTGCACGAACATCATGACCAAGAAGCAGTTGGGGAGGAAAGGGTTTATTCAGCTTACACTTCCACATTGCTGTTCATCACCAAGGAAGTCAGGACTGGAACTCAAGCAGGTCAGGGAGCAGGAGCTGATGCAGAGGCCATGGAGGGATGGTCTTTACTGGCTTGCTTGCCCTGGCTTGTTCAGCCTGCTCTCTTATAGAACCCAAGATTACCAGCCCAGGGATGGCACCACCCACAAGGGGCCCTTCCTCCTTGATCACTAATTGAGCCAATGCCTTACAGCTGGATCTCATGGAGGCATTTCCCCAACTGAAGCTCCTTTTTCTGTGATAACTCCTGCCTGTGTCAAGTTGACACAAAACTAGCCAGTACATTGGCCAAAAGCAGACCTCCTACTTTCTCTTCATTATTGCTTTTCTTCTCCCTAGCCCTTTCAGTTATGGCACTATACTGATCAGATAATTGCAATTTATATTAACTATGTACTCAAGATGTACCTGAAATACTTGAGATAATTTAATATAATCTTTTTTTTGCTACCTGTCAGATGTATACAACTTTTTTGCTACTTTGTATAAATTTCTCAGTGTTCAAGGTGAGGTTTCCTACCTTCTTTTATTATTTTCCATCAGTTTTTAGAAGACTACTTTATCTATCATGGTTGGATTTCCACTCTGGCTCAGTTTTGAGACTTCTGTCCTATAGTTATGTTTTTACCTCACCAAAGTACCTTTGAAATCACCAAAGATTCTTTTTCTAGTGAGTAGCAATTAGTGCTTTGGTCCTTCCTAATTCTATCTTTGAGAACATTTCTGGTATAATATATACTTCCCCCCACCCCTGATTTTAAGAGTGAACTTTCTAAGGAAGTCCAAGTTTTTCCATGATATTTAGCATGCCTTCTTATTTACTTTTCTTTAATTCTCTTACTATGAATAAACATGTTTCATCTCTCTTAAATTTTAATTCAGTGGTGATTCACACCTTTAATCCTAACAGTTAGGAAGCAGAGGCAGGCAGATCTCTGAGTTTGAGGCCAGCCTTGTCTACAAAGCGAGTTCTAAGACAGCCAAAGCTACCCAGAGAAACCCTGTCTCAAAAAACAAAGCAATCACCAAATAAAATTCAATTTATTTGGGCTGCCCCGAGGAGGAGTGGATCACTCAGGTGATTTCCTGTGAACCTTCTTCCCATTTTAACGGGTCAAATAAAGGCTAGAGCCTGTGATTGGGCAGTGGAAGGGAAAGATGGGGCTGGAGGCTTTTGAGAGTCGGAGAAGAGTGGAAATTAACAGAGGAAGAAAGACTAGGAGGAATAGGTAGAAGGAAGATGGAGCAGAACTACATGGCCTGGAGAAGCCTCAAGTAGCAAGGGTCTCATAGCTGGGGAATAGATTAGTGTAGCGATGGGTCTGCCCAATTTAGACATGCAGCTTATAAATTTTATAACTGAGTTGTGTGTTTTTGCACAGGCTTATTGGGGTTGGAGATTCACCACAACACCTAGTACTAAAATTAGTATTAATTTAACTTTCATTTTAATTTAATCTTTTTATTGTGCACATACATGTGCACAATAAAATTCTCTTGTCCAAGCACCAATCTGATAATTTATGAAGCAGATATGTTACTCCTTTAGTTTTGGTAACAAGTGGAAATTGACTTCACAATTGATGTAAAGCCCTTACTGTTTACTATTACTTTACTAATAGGAAAGCCAGATTTTTATGCTGACCTCCATGCTACTGTGTAGGTGCCCTGACCTGTGTCACAGGCAACAAATACAGAAGATTTGAGGAGGCATATAGACCCAAACTTCTACAATTAACCTTGGCCTAGAGTTGGTAGACTGTCACTAGTTATTGTAAACATTATCACGTGGACTAAGTGATTTGGACGTGGTGTAAAATTTGTCCTCACTGTGGTATGTTTTGAGAAGGACTGAGTTTATACTAATGAGAATATAGGAAAAAAGACAGTCATACCGTCCAGAGTTTAGGAAGAGAACAGAAATAGAGTGAGAGAATTCTGACTGATGTTTTGGCATCTACCCTTCTTTTCATTAACAAGTATAGGCTTTCTAGGTCTTTCCCATAGTTTATAGAAAATTCTGGGGCCACAGAAGAGGAAAAGAAGAAAGTCGTTCCCTCTTTTATACAAAGTATAGATAAAAAACAATACCATTCCTATTGTGGGAATGTTAGAAAAAATAGATTGTATCTGGATGATGCTACCTTTTAAAAATAAAAATGCGCTGGGCAGTGGTGGCGCACGCCTTTAATCCCTTTAATCCCAACACTTGGAGGCAGAGGCAGGTGGATTTATGAGTTTGAGGCCAGCCTGGTCTACAGAGTGAGTTCCAGGACAGCCAGGGCTACACAGAGAAACCCTGTCTCGAAAAAACAATAATAATAATAACAACAATAATAATAATAAAATAAAAATGCTAAATGGAAAATGCTGTATGCTATCCAAGCATAAAGTAGCAGAATGCAAGTTAACAGAATATTTAAAATACAAAATCTCAACCAATTTTAAATCATAAAT
Organism: Mus pahari; assembly: GCF_900095145.1. Classification (NCBI taxonomy): domain Eukaryota; kingdom Metazoa; phylum Chordata; class Mammalia; order Rodentia; family Muridae; genus Mus; species Mus pahari. The sequence goes on along the minus strand of NC_034601.1, from coordinate 57,583,154 downwards.
ATCTTAGCTCAGAGAGTTATTACAGTGTTTCAATGGAAGTTAGCACAAACTAAGATTGCTTGTTAGTATGGAGGTAATGGTTTGTAGTCTATTTTTGATTTTACTTTTTCTAAAAATTTATTTTTTGAAAAATTCATATATTATATATTTATACAATATGATTATATATATGATTACCACTATCTCTTTATGACTCCATGTAGTGCCTCCCATCCAGTCTTATTCCCACTTCATGTTTTTCTTTTAAAATTATTATTAATGACTCCCTGAGTCCAATTAATTAGTGTTACATATATGCATGATGTGGGACCATTACTAGGGCATGGGCATTCTTGCAGTACCATAGTATTCAAAGGAGAGAGACTCTCCTCATCAGGTGCCAACAGGTCTTCCAATAGTGTGGGAGTCTCTCTCTGTCCGTGCTGGATCTTGTGTAGGTCTAATACAGGAAACCATGGCTGCTGTGTGTAATATCCTTGTCATAACCCGAGGCCAACAGTTCACTGCTCTCCTTCCCATCTGCTGGCTGTCACATTCTTTCTGCTCCCTCTTCCATATCCTGAGTGTTGGATTGGGGAGGTATCTGAGCACTCAGCCATTTTGTTCAGATTTGTGGATATAAACATAGTTAGAAAGCAGTTTAAGAGAATGACTATTTAGAAAATAAGAATTTCCCCCTGAGTCCTATGTTCTTTCTAGCCACAGGCTTTTAACCAGGTTCACAGTAGCAGGCATGAAATCCCTCTTGTGAAACAGGCCTAATAACTAATCAATATTTTAATTTATTTATTATTTCCTGATTCACCAAAGACCTTTTGTTTCATGTGTGAAGCTAGTTTTGATATCTTTCCTTTTGAATGAAATACATTCCTATAATATGATTTTGCTTAATTTTCTTCTTTCTTTTAACAGCTTATCTTCTGTTAAGTCAGTGAATATATGCAGGGGATATTTGGGTAGAATAAATACAACTGCTTCATTACAAATATCTCATCTAACAAGGTAAATTTTTTTTTTCCATGTTAGCAACTGTTAGTATCTAAAAGAACCAAAACTTACAAACCAAAGTTGGGAGGAGTCTGTATTTCAATTACCTTTGGATGGATTTTGGGGGACACGTCGCAAACAATCAAATTTATAGAAACTAGAACTGAAGAATTGCTGTAAACCTTGATAGATATGCGCAAGTATTGTGTTTTCCAAATGGGTGGGTTATGGGAACTGTTGAGCGTGGCAAATAGTGAGTAAATTTGCTGAAGCATTTACTGAATAAATGGTTGACAGTGGGAAGAGAAGGGCATCTTTGTCTCTTTGCCACCAAAGAATTTAAATTATTTCTACTTAAAAAATAGGATTATTGACAATAGTTATGAGATATGTGGCATACTCAACATATGTAAATTTCAATATATTTTTCTTTTTCTAAACATTTCTTAGATAATGAAATAGGGGAGCCTTAATATTACTAGCTGGTTTAATAGCCTTGCCAAAAAGATATTGACTAGTGATTTTTAATATGTGACTGGGGAACTGAACATGTTCCATTACATGTCTGTGTTATTTTTTGGTTATAACCTTGATGATTACATGAAAATATCTTGCATGTGATATTTTATATGAACTGGTAGTAAATGCTAATCTACTAGCTGTGCATACCTGATGGTTTGGGCTGGTACTGTGAATGGGCAGAGTGAAAGTTATGACATTAGCAAAAAAGATGCAACATTTTTGCTGACTGAAAAACCCAAACCCATACTATCCTCAGACCAAAGAGATGTGAAAATGATTGTGACTTGAGTTAGCTTATAGTCTTACAGTTCATTTTGGATCATGTACAGGAAGAATATGTTGGTAGTTTGGGCTGGGTTCAGGGTATGCTCTTGAGGAGAGATTCTAGAGACCATTGAGAAAATAGTTAAAAGATATCAGGTGTCAAATTCAGACAGGAGACTGTATTTGACAGCCTATGGCATTATTTATATAGTTTTAGATCACCAAACTAATACTTGTGGGTAGGTGCCATTTTTTGTTTCATAATTAATAATATTCTAACAAATGAGTTTGTAAAGTAAATCATTGTTATTTAATTTTGCTTGTTTATTTTGTTACTACCAGAAATTGAATTTGAGGTTTTATACATCTTGGACTAGATTTCTGCAACTGAGAATATGTACCCAACAAAAAATAGTCTTTAGATGTTGTGAATCAATAGCTGCATATAAAATAGATAATGTTCAGGATGACATGGAATGTGAAGGTGCAGAGGCATTTATTTATACCAGCTTCCATTTTGGAAAAGTTTAGACTTACCACACTGAGAGCTCTTGAAAATCCTTCATGTTATATAAATATCAACCTAAGAAGCAATGAGTTGAGCGAAGAACTTGCTTAATTAAGCATCCAAAACTGTTGAAGTTTAAGTTGTTTACAGATTTCAAATGGCTTTTAACTTTCTAGAATCTACTTTTAAGTTATTTTGATGTTTTAAAAAATGTAACTTTAACTTTAGATTTTTCTTACAAAATTAGGACACTTTTCCTTACCTCTCCTTCAGGTACATTCATGCAGAATTAATGTTTTTTTTATATCTGTTAAGTTTTTTCTGCATTTTAAATTTGAATTGGCAGCATTTTTCATAGTAATGTACTTTTGTTTTGTTTTGTTTTGTGTTTTTGTTTTTCAAGACAAGGTTTCTCTGTATAGCCCTGGCTGTCCTGGAACTCACTTTGTAGACCAGGTTGGCCTCAAACTCAGAAATCCGCCTGCCTCTGCCTCCCAAGTGCTGGGATTAAAGGCGTGTGCCACCATGCCCAGGAGTAATGTGCTTTTAAACTCTGTTCTTCAGGTGGTTGAAGACTATGCTGGCCGTTGGCAGGTGCCGTTGCCACAGCTTCAGGTTCTTCAGACTGCACTGTGCTGTTTCACATCAGCCAGCACATCGTTCCCAGACGAGTGTGAACACGTACAGTATGTTTTGAGTAGTCTTGCTGTGTAAGTACTCTTTAGTTCTTATCAATACATCGTGTGCTTTGATATATTGGCTTTAGGCATTTCTTCTGAGGAAAAACCCTTTCCTAATGTCGTCTCTCAAAAACAAACTTCCATTTCTTGTTATTTCATTTTAATATTCAACATTTAGGAACCATTTTAATTTAATGAATGGATATCTGTGGATTTGTTGTACACACATTCTTGTGGTCACTGCATTGCATTTTATTTCTCCAAGTAGTGTTCTTGGCAAATTCAAATGATAAGTCTCAGAATATGGTAATTGAAGCCATGATAGTTAGCAGAGAGGGACCTTAAAGCCTTTCAGAAAGAGGTGAAGAGACTCCCAGTTTAAAAATAAAATGTTTGTAGATAACATTGAATGAAAATTATAAACTGGGCATTTGTATTTTTCCTTCTTGCTTTCCTAGGAGTCCATTAAAATAATAGTAAAAAAGTAAAAGAAATACAGAGAAAAGAATATAGGTAAGGATCAACAGTGATAAAAAGACAGCCACAATTTTCTGAAATCCAGAAAGGATATAGAATATGCAGGAGCAAGTTCAAACCTATCTATTGTTTGTATTTGGCCTCATTTTACACTCTCAGCACAACACTGGGTTGTGAAATTATCCACTGCCAAATTTAAAGAAAGTACCAGGGTAAGTCTCTAAGTCTGAAGTTCTTACTGATTTAGGTGTGCATATACTTAGTTATAAAGTGGGTTTAAAAACAGTGTACTGGCTGGGCGGTGGTGGCGCACGCCTTTAATCCCAGCACTCAGGAGGCAGAGGCAGAGGCAGGATTTCTGAGTTCGAGGCCAGCCTGGTCTACAGAGTGAGTTCCAGGACAGCCAGGGATATGCAGAGAAACCCTGTCTTGAAAAACAAACAAACAAAAAACAAAACAAACACACAAACAAAAAATACCACCAAAGCAAACCAAATGAAACTAGTGTACTGATTAAACCAAGTAGAAGGAAACCTGTGGTCCTTGCCTGCCCACAAGTAGACCAGGCTGGCCTCAGAAATCCACCTGCCTCTGCCTCCCAAGTGCTGGGATTATAGGCCTGTGCCTGGCTAGTCATGTCTACTCTTGTGTAGATAATATTTAGGTAGTCATGTTGGTGAGAACTTATGGGTCCGACTTTTTTCTTTTAAGATTTATTTATCTATTTATTTAATGCGAGTACACTTTCACTCGCTTCAGACACTCCAGAAGAGGGCATTGGATCCCATTACAGACGGTTGTGAGCCACCATATGGTTGCTGGGTATCAAACTCTGGGATTTGAACTCAGGACCTCTGGAAGAGCAGCCAGTGCTCTTAACCACTTAGCCAACTCTCCAGCCTGGGTCTGACAATCCTTAGAGCACACTGATCCTCTTGCTGCTACAATTGTTTCAGCGCCTCTTTTTCAATGTTCCTGAGCCTTATAGAAGTATATTTAAATATATCTATTGAGAATGGGCTCTACAACTTTGCATTTTGATTATTTGTAATGTTTTAGGAATCTCTGCTGCAAAGAGAAGTTTCCCTGAAGTAAGAACTATACTTATGTAGAAAGACAAATATTTAAAATATAGTTAGGAATTATTCTGGTTTACTACAGTAGTGGTTATAGGTTCACCTTCAAGATCCATGACTTCACTTACCTGGGTTTTCAGTATTAGGCATTGTTTCCTTCTTGTTGAGTTGTTTGTAAGTCCATTTAGAGACCTGTTAGTTTACCACCAAGATATGTATGCTGCTACTGCACCTTAGGGTTATCGTACCATGCCGATCGTTGATGCTGTTCGTAGGCATCATGGGGTGTTGGTTGCTTTTCCCCTTTGAAAGTTTGCATGCTACTTCTGGTGTTATGAAAGCTAGTGCTCAGGAAAGAAACACTCAAATCAGTTTAAGCTCAGGGGACCTTTGAGCCATGTGTCTGAAGTGCATGGTATCTTCAGAAGTAGAAACTTATCTAACCCCCTTCTGGGGGCACCCAAGAGCAGTAGCAATAGTCTCAAATGTCTTGAGAGTATCTTAAACACCCTTGAGCAATAGCTCAAAAGAGGAATTCTCATTTCCTGCTATTGGGACTTTTGTTAGGTGGTCTTTGGCTCTTGGAGGGAGCATTGCCAGCCCAGATGAAGTTCCATCTAAATTATGTACACAGATTTATGTACATTATTATTTTTCTTAGGTAGTTAATAGTATGTTTTTTTCATGACTTTCAAATATCCTTACTGTTATCATATCTTCCCTCTTCTATTTATCTCAATCCCTATTTAGAGCCTCCCTTCCCATTATTTAAAATGCCATATAGTGATTTTTATTTTCTTTGGTAACCTATTTACTGCTGCTAATATAAAATACAGTAATTTAAGAATCAAATCTTAAACTATGTGCCCTGTTACTAGTCTTTGATCCCAGCATTATTTTGTGGAGGCAAGAGCATCAGAAGTTCAAGGTTGCCGGGCGTGGTGGCGCACGCCTTTAATCCCAGCACTTGGGAGGCAGAGGCAGGTGGATTTCTGAGTTGGAGGCCAGCCTGGTCTGCAAAGTGAGTTCCAGGATAGTCAAGACCATTCAGAGAAACCCTGTCTCGAAAAAAACCAACCAACCAAAAAAAAAACCAAAAAACCAAGACGTTCAAGGTCATCCCTGGCTATATAGGGAGTTTGAGGCTAGCATAAAACCCTTTCAAAAAACAAGAATCGAATGTTATGTGAAGATGGAGAACGCTGAACGAAAGAATTTAGTTATTTGAACTGCGTACTAAGTAGTGCTGTCTTTTGAGGACTGCCTTGTCTGGCCTCAGAGAGAAGATGCACCTAACCCATAGAGACTTAGGCCACTGGGAATAGGGAGGCCCCGTGGGGTTTGTGTGTGGGAGGTGTGCAGGTGGAAATATGAAAGAAAAAAAACCAGAATATTGGAGACAGAACAAGACAGGTCTTCATAAGTTCATGCTATCCTGACCAGTTTATGGAATTGCGAGCTAGAAGGGTTTAACATAGTGAGATCTGGTCATATTGAAAAGTATAAGGTTAATTTCAAACATGCAAAATCATGCAAACATTTAAAGGCATAGATACATTTATACAATTATATGAAGAAATTAAAATAAAAAAACCCTTCAGAATCACATTCGTAGGATAGCTGAATAAGGTTTTAAGAATTGCAGGTCAGGTAACCAATGGAGATTTGCACAAGTCTTATTCAAAATGATTGCAATGAATTCACAAACTCATCCTGTTATTATTTTCCTGGTTGCCACATTCTTAGAATTTTCCAGAATTTCCATATTGTTTCTCTGATGTTTGGACTGAGAACTATTTTGTTTGTAAATACCAAACTGAAGCCACTGGGGTTTCCACTACCAGAGAAAAGAGTGAACCAAAACCAGTATTTTGAACTGTATAGATTATAGGAACTGTAGAGATTAGTGTCACCAGCATGGACTTGAATGACACAGGACTGGTGGTTGCTATCACATTATTTCCTTTTAACTCTCATATTTATCATGTTTAGAAATTAGGAGTATTTTGGAGAATGAGAGTTGACTATCCTAAACTTATTCAAATACTGAATCCAATTGCAGTCCCTTCTTGAGCGTATTGATCTGTTGAGCAAGCCAAAGTCTATAATGGTACCTGTCCATAATGACCACCTAGAAGCGATTTCCATTCAGCTGATAAGGCCAGCATTATACCTGTATAGTTTAACCTTTATAGTTCATTCATTCACCATGCTTTTGTTGAAGATTTCATAATCCTCTCTCTGTTCCCCCAAATATCACACTGGTCCTCTATATTGATGATGACTTTATGATGAGTGGAAAAAGTGAGCACAAGGTAGAAACCACACTGTTGGGGAAAGTATATGCAAATCACAAGATGGAAAATGAATACAAACAACATTTTTTTTTAAAGTAGTGCTGCTTTTTAAAAGAAAGGTCTCTGTGTTATTGGAAATTAGTAGAAGAGAGAACTGTACTGACTTCTGAAAGAATGCTAGGAATAACTAGATGAAACAGCAGAAGAGCCTTCTGTAGCCACATGCAGGTTCCTAGACAGGAAGGAAGTCAGAATATTCACAGATTTCATTATATTTAGTTTCTGTTTGAAGACTTCTTTTTTATATTGTATATCATGTAAATGTAACTTTTATTCAGCTGAAAAAAACATGCTTATGAGCTTTGTGTTTAAGATTCTTTTTTATGCCGGGCAGTGGTGGTGCATGCCTTTAATCCCAGCACTTGCGAGTCAGAGGCAGGCGGATTTCTGAGTTCCAGGCCAGCCTGGTCTACAGAGTAAGTTCCAGGACCGCTAGGGCTACACAGAGAAACCCTGTCTAAAAAAAAAAAAAAAGAAAGAAACAAAAGATTCTTTTTTCTATGAATGTAATTATATGTATATATTTCTATATATAAATATGTAAGCTGCTATGTTCTCTGGTAGTAACTTATATTTGCCTACATATATAAAATTCTGAACTTCCTGTACTACAGGGCAATTGAATTATGGCTTTTAAAGGGATTTTTACAGAAAATAAAAATGAATTGTTTTTAATTTACCTGAATATTTTTCAAATGTTTTAGAAATGTAGAGTCATGTAAAAAATTTTAAATCAGCAACCACAATATGTCTGGCTTTCCCTGAGTTTATCTTCTTTGTAAGCTGTATTTTATAAAAGAAAAGAAAAGAAAAGAAAAGAAAAGAAAAGAAAAGAAAAGAAAAGAAAAGGAAAGGATAGGAAAGGCAAGGAAAGGAAAATTATATATATATATATATATATATACATATATATAAATATACAAATATGTATACATATATGTATATTTATATATATTAAAGTATACCTTATATTCATTCCTGGTAGTTAAGGAAACTGAGGATTGAGAAGCTTGGAGACTTGCAAATTTCAGGTAACTTGTCATGACCAGTTTTTCCATTTCTCTTGTAAATTGATTTAACACTAATTCCTTCCTTCCTTCCTTCCTCCTCTTTTTTTCTTTCTAATTGAAAATAGAATCTTTTCTTCTACACTACTTCCCAACCAATTTCCCTTACCTCTACACTTTTCCTCAGCCTCAGATCCTCCCCTCCCCCAACCCATTTCCTCTATAAAAAAGAATAGGTCTCCACACAATGGTCATCCTTCTTGGTTTTCCTGTGTTTTGCAAAATGTACCTTGGGTATTCTAAGTTTCTGTGCTAATATCCGCTTATCAGTGAGTGCATATCTAGTGACTTATTTTTGTGATTGGGTTACCTCACTAAGGATGATATCCTCCAGATACATCCATTTGCCCAAGAATTTCATAAATTCATTGTTTTTAA
>NC_034601.1:57563515-57574827 GCF_900095145.1 Mus pahari | reverse complement strand
CTCGAGTCTCTAGCTGCATATGTAGCAGAAGATGGCCTAATCGGCCATCATTGGGAAGAGAGGCCCCTTGGTCTTGTAAACTTTATATGACCCAGCATAGGGGAAGGCCAGGGCCAAGTAGTGGGAGTGGGTGGGTAGGGGAGCAGGGGCGGGGTTGGGGTCTAGGGAACTTTCGGGATAGCATTTGAAATGTAAATAAAGAAAATAATAATAAACAAATTAAAAAGAAAAAAGAAAAGAATAGGTCTCTAAGAGAATACAGCCCAACAGGACAAAACAAAATACAACATGATAAGGCTAAAGCTCTCATTTTGGGGGATAAAAAAGCAACCCAATAGGAAGGAAAGATTCCCTTGAGCAGGCAAAAGAATCAGAGCTCTCTGGTCCCACTGTTAGGAACCACCAAGCTAACAGCAATAGCATATACTCAGAGGACCTGTTGCAGACCCATGAGGCCTGTGCTTGCCATTTCAGTCTCTATGAGTCCACGTGAATCTTGCTTAGTTGATTTGGTGGGCCATGTTTTCCTGGCATCTTCCATTACATCTAACTCATATAGTTTTTCCTACTCTTCTCTGTGGTTCCCAATCTCCAAAAGGAGGGACCAAATGGAGATCTTCAATTTAGACTCTCTTTCTGCATAATGTCTGGCTGTGGGTCTCTGCATTTACTCCTATCTGCTGCTGAAGGAACCCTCCCTGATGACAACTGGACAAGCATCCAATCTATGAGTATAGCAGTAATAAGTAAAACTCAATGGCCACGTATGACACTGAGAATGAGAGCAAAATACAGCTATTAATGTTGTTTTTCTAACCTTTTCTTACAAAAGGAAAGAATGTTCATGAATTTTACCATATTTAAGCATCAGGACCTCCAAGATTACCAGAAGAATAAACTGGTTAAATTAGTAGCATTCATATGTGCACTGGCAAAAAATAAAAAGCTTAGCTTCTTTTCAGAACAGCTGGACATTTGGGGGCTATACCACAGGTTTGCTAGTAGATTGCCAATCATTTTTAATTATCTTACTTTACTGTACTTTATTTCAAACTTGATTTTCTACCATATATATGGGATAGTTTTTATATTCTTGGCCTAGAGAGTAGTACTATTAGGTGTGGCCTTGTTGAAATAGGTGTGTCACAGTGGGTGTGGGTTTAAGACCCTCACCCTAGCTTCCTGGAAGTCAGTCTTCCACTAGCAGCCTTCAGATGAAGAGGTAGAACTCTCAGCTATGCCTGCATCATACCTGCCTAGATGTTGCCCTGTTCCCACCTTGATGATAATGGACTGAACCTCTGACCCTGCAAGCAGACCCAATTAAATGTTGTCCTTTATAAGACTTGCCTTGCTCATGGAATCTGTTCACAGCAGTAAAACCCTAACTAAGACAATATTCCAATAAAGTTTTATTTGATTCACTTATCACACACAGTAATGTGGATAAAAGTATCAACCAATTTGGAAATCAGCGTCTATTATTTTATTGTTAAATTTGTGTTGGTAGATGCAGAAAGTGATAAATAATGAAATATCCTATTCCTACCTACTGATTGAGGGTCATGAGAGAAAAACAAAACTCATGCTTGGCATAACTTAGTTTTTAAAAACAAATCTTATTAATTTGACGTTTTTTAAAAATTGGTTATTTTATTTATTTACATTTCAAATGTTATCCTAGTTTCCCCTCTGCAAATCCTCTAACCCATCTCCCTTCCCCCAGCTTCTATGAGAGTGCTCTCCACCCACCCACCCACTCACTCCTGCCTCACCCCCCTGCCTCATTCCCCATGTGCTGGGGCATTGAGATTTCATATACTATATTGTGATCATATTCATCCCACACCTCTCCTTGTTTCCTTTCACATCCACCCCAGACGCCTACCTCAGCTTAAATTCTAACTGGTTTAAGTCACATGTTTCACAGTAAAGGTAAAATGCAGGAAAACACAAGAATGTTTCCAGGTATATGATACTACAGTCTCTGCTGTGTTATAACATGAAACAAAGCTTTACAAATTTACACACATTTTCAAGTGTGATTTTTTTTTTTTTAAATCAAGAGTCAAAATATTATCAGTCAGATCAGCTGCAGATCTATAATGACTCTAGTGGGAAAGATGGACTTGAACAGAGTGCAGATTTGAGCCCATAAATGGGCAACTTAAATATTGAAATATAAATGCTAGAAACTAAAAAAGCATAGTATTATACAGAATGGTTAGTGCTTTTGATGGACAAAGAAAGAAGGCTTGGGAATGTATTTTAAGGAAGCCCATGATTTGCCTTGAACAAAAATGTGAATGAATCTTGAAAGTTGACTAGTGGAAATTATTCAATTTAAAAGGCAAGGGAGAAAAAAAGAGCTTTAGGAGCTATGGGAAAATATAAAACTATACATTATATATTTATTAAAATCCAAGAACAGTGGTTCACAACATTCCTAATGCTGTGACCCTTTAATACAGTTCTTCATGTTATGATCCCCCAGATCATAAAACTATTTTGCTGCTACTTCATAATTGTTATTTTGCTACTGTATCAATTGTAATGTAAATATTTGATATGCAGGCTATCTTTTATGTGATCTTCATAGGCGTCATGATGATCCATAGGTTGTCTTAGAAGAAACATCAAAAATAAACCGGAAGCAATTTTGATAAAACTCAGACCACAAATTTTCTAAAAGTAAGAAGAGAAATGAATACACAGATCCAGAACTCAGTGCAAGTATGATTTCTCATGCACACATACATACAGTCAGTGCCTCAACAGCCTGATCCTCCAACTGAAAACCAGAGAAGTGTTACTACTTCAGAAATAAAGATGCCAAACATAAAATACAAACACATCTTGTAAGTAAAACTATGTAAGGCAGAACACAGTGAAATGACATCTTAAAACAATGAAAGAAAAAGAAATCTCGGGCTGGTGAGATGGCTCAGTGGGTAAGAGCACCCGACTGCTCTTCCGAAGGTCCTGAGTTCAAATCCCAGCAACCACGTGGTGGCTCACAACCATCCGTAACAAGATCTCTGACGCCCTCTTCTGGACTGTCTGAAGACAGCTACAGTGTACTTACATATAATAAATAAATAAAAAAAATGAGAAAAACAAAAAACAAAAACAAAAAAACCCAAATCTTTAAAAAAAAAAAAAAGAAAGAAAAGAAATCTCGGGCTGGTGAGATAGCTCAGTGGGTAAGAACACTGACTGCTCTTCTGAAGGTCCTGAGTTCAAATCCCAGCAACCACGTGGTGGCTCACAACCACTTATAATGAGATCTGACGCTCTCTTCTGGTGTGTCTGAAGACAGCTACAGTGTACTTTTTTATAATAATAAATAAGTATTTGGGCCAGAGTGAGTGAGTGGGGTCTACCAGAGCAAGTGGGCCTGACTGGAGCAAGCCAGGTTTACTGGAGCGAGCAGAGGTCCTAAATTCAGTTCCCAACAACCAGATGAAGGCTCACAACTATCTGTATAGGCACAGTGTGTACTCACATACATAAAATAAATAAATAAATAAATCTTTTTTAAAAAGAGAAGAAAAAGAAATCTCTGAACTGAAATGTATTTCTAAATTGGAAGAGAAATAAAGGGTCTTCAGCCAAAAATGAGAAGTTAGTAATAGTTCATTCCTAAGAGTCCTGAATTAGGAGAAGCAGGGAGAGAGGAAGAAAGTTAAAAACTTGACAAGGAGCACCAAAATGAGCAAACATTGGATATGATATTAACATTTATACTATTATTGAAATCTACATGTATTAGATGTATAATTTTGAGCCATAAAGATATTTCTATAGCTAGATTATACAGAATCTTTTTTGCATATTAGCATTGATTAATTTTTCTGTATTTGAGTTTTAGTTTGAACATTATCCACATTTGGAGGGTAGAGCAAATCATGTGTGGGTTTTTTGTTTATTTGTTCATTTTTTAAAGTATTCAGCTGTACAGTGATTTGATTTGCTGCTATCTAACACTTGGCTACTGAGTTGAGATGTTTTTAATATTTAACTGATACTGTTTTTTATTTAAGAGCTCTTTATTTTATCTTTGGCCTCATTAATCTAATTATTCTTATGCTAATGTGATACTAATTTAATTACAGAAGCATTATAGAATATAAAATTAGCTAGTCCTTTACTTTTGTTTTTGTTTTATAGGTTCCTTTCCTTTTCTATTTCCCCCTTTTAGTTCCCTCACCCTCACTTCCCCCCCTCCCTTCTCTTCTCCCCTCCCTTCCTGCCTGAGTTAGGGTTTTTTGTTTTTTTTTTTTCTGCAGTGACCCAAAAGCAAGTTGGGGAGGAAAGTGTTTATTTGACTCACACTTCTGTATTGCTGTTGATGACCAAAGAATGTCAGGACAGGAACTCAAGCAGGGCAGGAACCTGATGTAGAGGGTATGAAAAGGTGCTGCTTACTGGCCTACTCCTGTGGCTTGCTCAGCTTGCTTGCTTATAGACCCAGGGTCACCAGCCAGGGGTTGGAACCACTCACAATGCGCTGGGCCCTCCTCCATCAATTACTAAGTAAGAAAACACCTTACAGTTGGATCTTATGGAATCATTATTTTTCAAACGAGGCTCCCTTCTTTCAGATAACTCTATAGTTTGTGTGTCAAGTTGACATGACTGGCTAGCACACCTCCTGTTTTCCCTTCCCTCTTTCCCCTCTCATCCTCTCCTCTCCCCTCTCTTTTCCTTTCCTGAGACAGGCTCTCACTATGTATCCTTGGTTGGCCTGGAACTCACTATGTAGACCAGGTTGCCCTGGAACTCAGAGGAGATCCATCTTCCTGTTCCTCTGGAATGCTGGGATTAATAAAAGGTGTGTGCCACCATGCCCAACTTCATAATCTTTTTTTTTTTTTCCTTTTTCTGTTTCTTTTTCTTGTTTTAGATATTTAGCTTTATAATCAACTTCTCTCTAAATTCATATGGTTAATGTATGTAACTACATACTACATACATACATAACTGTTTTCAAGTCTCTGACGGCTCTCTACAAAAGAAAAGATTGATGTTAAGTAGAGATTCATTCATTTATTTATTTTTTATTTTTATTTTTATTTTAGTTTTTAGGAAGGAAGCTTTCTCAATAACACAAAAGTACTAAGTGGAACAGGAATGCTGATGTAGAAGCTGAAGTTCTTTAGAAGATCTAAATAAGTAAATTTATAAAAGTGGTAGTTAGACAGCCCTCTTTACCTGTAAGAGAATACTTGAAAAGGATCAACTTTAAAAGAGGGTAGGCTTATTTACATTGCTTGTGGAGTATATGCATACGTGTGGACAGAGTGGCCCTTGTGTGTACAGGGCAGATTCACCCTCTACCTTAACCCAGAGCTTGATCTTTTCCTAGACTGGCTAGCCAGTGAGTCCCAAGGCTTCACCTGTCTTTATACAGGGGTATATGTCATTGCCCTTGGCTTTTATATGAATGCTGAGGTTTATAACTCAGGTTCTCATACTTGTAAAGGTCGCACTTTATTCAAGGAACCATCTTTTCAGCCACCAAAGGTAGGTTTATTTTAGTTCAAAGTTTTGGAGATTCAGTCTATGGTTATTCCTATTGGGCCTGTAGAAACACCGTACATCATGGCAGAAATGTTCACAGATGAGAAAGCTGGTTACCTCATGGCAGCAGGAAACAGAAGACAGGAAGATACCAGAGACCCTTGATCCCCTTCAAGGTACACAAACAATGACTTAAGAACTATTTCAGGACACTCCCACCAGTAACAAAAGCTGGTGACTAAGCTTTTATCTATGGCCTTTGGAAGACTTCAAATATGTAGCCATGCTGTTTAGTTTAGTAGTTAAGCTAAACAGATTTTCAGTGTAGATGGCACAGCTGTGTATTAGAAGATAATGCAGGATAGCTTCTGAAACTGTGTTGTGTGACCACACATGGTTAATTGAATGGGAAAGTTGTGAAAAATTAGCAAACATAAAAGTTTTTACACATGATATGACCAGATCTTAATTCACACTCAAGTACATGATAGATTTAGGGTATTCATTTCATTTGTGTTGTATCACATAACTTCAGCCTTGGTTCTAAACACATAAATTTCATACCTTTTACTTAACTACAGTGTCATGCTACACAGTACCAATAAGTGCTATCTTAAACATCTTGGCTCAGATTCAAAGATATTTCTTATAAATTTCAATTTTTTTACTGCACATACAAAATTTTCTACATAGAGAAAACATAATCACCTAATTCTGGGCAACACAGACTTAAATAGTTTCCTCTAAGCGCTCTGTGTAAGTCCCAAATTAGTAGTAGATCTTTGTACTGTATGGGTTAGAATGCTTGATGGCAAAAGTTGCTATTGGAGAGTTGACTTGAGTCTTATAAAGAAATGATAAATAAATTTGTGCTTAGGATTAGGTCAGGATTGTCAGCAATTTCTGAAAGGCCTCAAACATACTTCTGTCATTTTGTACTATGAATTTATATGAAGAAACATTCTCAACATTGATGATTATAAAAGCAAAATATCAGTCAACTCTGAAAAACACAGAATATATTCTATGTCATACATCATACAATATTCAAACAATATATAAATTTCTATGTAACTAAAATAATATATATAGAAATTTGTTTTCATCTCTAGTCAATGGTAAAATTAAATGTATAATGAAGAATTAAGGTAAATTTTCATATAATTATTATCAGTAAGTGATTATACCTATTGTGCATACCTATATATCCAGAATCATGTAAAAATTTTTCAAGTGAAAAGGAGCAATAAGAAAAGAAAAAACATTTAAAGAAGTACTTCTATAACTCTCAGATAGCCAAAGACGTTTGTAGCAGTCCAGACTGACTCTTATTGGTAGAACCTTGTCTACCATTTCTGAAAGGTAGGGCCTTTAAGAATTCTACCAAATATCTATCAAGCTAGTAGAATAATGGAACATCTGTTCACAACATGGTTTCTTGGGTCCAGTCTTGAAACCTACTGCTTAAAGAGAAAGATTCCTTTCAAAGGATACTGCTTGCTATCAATAGACCTGTTCATTTAAGGGCTCTGATGAAGGTTTACAGTGAGATTAATGTTATTTTCATGCATATATATATATATATATATATATANAGAGAGAGAGAGAGAGAGAGAGAGAGAGCATTAAAAATTTTAAAAATGGACCCAGGAAAATAATAATAGCAATGAAAAAACACTTGTAGTGCATAGGACGATTCTATAAAAAAAAAGAATATGTATGGAAATTTGAAGTAAATTCTAATAACCACGTGGATAACTTTGAAAGGCTAAGGACTTTAGTAGAGGAATTAACTGAAGATGTATTAGAAAGATAGAATTACACACAGAGCCTGGGGCTACAAATGAATTGCTACAAACAATTTTAAAATAGGAAAAGTTACATCTTATGAATAAGTAGAGTGCTTTTTAGATAACCCTGGGTAGGTACCTATCATGTCTGCTTAGGAAGTTAACAGGTAGATTTCTTGAATCCAAAAGTTTGAGGTCAGCTTCAGGGCAACATAGGAGGAGGGAGCCTCTAATGAGAAGAAGAAAGTGGTCTTTGAGATAAATCTACTCTTGGAGAAGATGCTATTAAATATTGCTAAGTAGTCATCAAAAGGAAAATACATTGTCTAAACTCAGT
Source organism: Mus pahari (assembly GCF_900095145.1). Lineage (NCBI taxonomy): Eukaryota > Metazoa > Chordata > Mammalia > Rodentia > Muridae > Mus > Mus pahari. The sequence continues at coordinate 57,567,177 of NC_034601.1, read as the reverse complement.
TGATAAAGAAGTTTGAGAGTTTCATTCCAACTTTTACTAATACCATAGATGATCTCCTCTCTGGTGCTAGGGATTGAACCTAGGGTGTTGTTGGTGCTAGGCAAGGACTCTAGCACTGAGCTGCTTGCTGAGTTCATTTCAGTTTTGTAAAAGTTACACTTCACTTTGGGGCATCTGATGCTGTCTGAATCACGTTCCAAAGACAGCTCTGAAAAGGAGAACTCAAACTTCATTGTTGTCTTTTTCTTTTTCATTATTAGAAAATATTCATTGTACAAAATAATGGGTTTTTACTATGAGATTTTTATACACAGATAAACTGTGACTGTATCATCTCACCAATCCCCACTGTTCACCCCTAGTCCCCTTTCCTTTTCCAGCTCATCTTTGACTTCTGGCCCTTATGCTTTATACAAAAGAGAGATAGTTGCTTTTATTAGTTTCTGATCTCCCTGGAAATCTACCAAAATATAAATATTATATGTTGGTGAATACACAAAGTTTTCCCTTAATGTATGAGGTGTACACTCTAGGATTTCCTGTAGATGTTTAAAATCCCAGATAGCAAGGAGCTCCACATAGTTTTTCTCCTACATATTATCATATGATGCCAAGCTTGATCTGACTTATTTTAGTCTCTTGTTGTCTATTTTGCATCATTACTATTTGTGCTTTGTAAGTTGTTTTTGTATTTTCAGACAGTATTTCATATATTCCAGGCTGGCTAGAAACTTGGCATGTGACTAACAATGATGTTGAACTTCTGGTCTTTTTGTCACTTGCCAGGTTCTGGGATTAAAAACATGTAACAGTATACCTCTTTCTGTGCTGTGCTAGAGATCGAACTCGGGGCTTTGTGTATGAAAACTGAGCTAAATCCCTATCCCTTTACTGAGTTTTTAAAAATCAAGTATTTATAAGTAAAATATTTGATACTAGAGAGAGAGATTACAACTTGGTAGTCTTTTAAAATAGAACAAAGCCACAAATGAATGAAAATTATAATTTTTTTTTCCTTTTCAGGAGTTTCTTTGAGTTGCTCCTGTTCTTTGGAAGAGATGAGTTTTATGAAGAACCCTTAAAGGATATTCTTGGCTCATTCCAGGTAAAATAGTTCACTATTTTATATTTTATACATGCAGAAATCAGTTTGATTCTCTCTCTAAAAATAGTTTATCATATTAACTTTTTGCTTAAAAGTTGTTATGGTCACTACAGTGACAGTTTTAAAGATTCCCCTATATTGGCAGATAAAGAAAAATCATGAAGTCAATTTTAACTGAATTCCCAAGCAGCTTCTATCCTGGATTCTAAAGTGGTTGCCTAAAGAACCTAAGTATGTGTGGGAACATAGTGACTTTCCCTGTTGTACTGCCTGGTTTTATGTGTCAACTTGACACAGGCTGGAGTTATCACAGAGAAAGGAGCTTCAGTTGGGGAAATGCCTCCACAAGATCCAGCTGTAAGGCATTTGCTCAATTAGTGATAAAGGAGGGAGGTCCTCTTGTGGGTCGTACCATCTCTGGGCTGGTGATCTTGGGTTTATAAGAGAGCAGGCTGAACAAGCCAGGGGAAGCAAGCCAGTAAAGAACATCCCTCCATGGCCTCTGCATCAGCTCCTGCTTTCTGTCCTGCTTGAGTTCCAGTCCTGACTTCCTTTTGTGATGAACAGCAGTATGGAAGTGTAAGCGGAATAAACCCTTTCCTCCCTAACCTGCTTCTTGGTCATGATGTTTGTGCAGGAATAGAAACCTGACTAAGACAAATTGGTACCAGCATAGTGGGATATTCCTGTGACAGCCTGACCATGTTTTGGGGAGGACTGTGGAAGGACTTTGGAACTTTGGGCTAGAAGATCTATTCAGTGTTATGTTGTGTAGGAGCTTGGAAGACAGTGCAGAAGATGGAGGCCTGGCTTGTGAAATTTCAGAGGGAAGATTAAAGACTCTTTTCAGGGCCATTGTTACTTTGATTGTGAAGATTCTGTGGTTCTGGTTAGCTGGGGCTGAAGAATCAGCTGTGATTAACAAGATACCAGAACTAGTAAAGTGAAACTTTTGTATTACTGGGACTATTGATGCTTGTTAGCTGGAGCTAAGAAATTAGCGGTGATTAAGAAGAGACCAGCATCACTGAGGTTACATCTTCTGGGAATTGTTTTCAGAGAGCACAGAGGCTGTTCCAGAGATAGCCATGGTTGTACCTTGTGCTGTGGCTGGACTTAGTAATGTGTAAGAGTTACCCAGGTGGTACTGGTTTTGAAGGCATGAAGGGGTCACGCAGAGCAGCTGAGGGTCAGCACTGAGAGAAGCCATGAAAGGCAATTGGTGAAGGTGCAGCCTCAGTTGCAACTGATGGCCCAGGACTGTAGGGGTCATTCGACTTAGTGGATTAAGGGGCTTGCTGCTCAACTGAATGACTTGAGTTCAATCCCTAGATCTCACTTGTGAAAGGAGAAAACCAAATCCCAAGGGGTTATTTTCTGAATGCCACATGTGTGTTCATATATGTACATAAAATAAATTATTGTAGAAAAAGATGCAGACATAGATTTACACTTCTGCAACTGTCATGCTGAGCAGGTGGTAATGGGCAGATGCTAGTAGCTCACTGGCTGTCTAGTCTAGCTGAGTTGAGAAGCTCAGGTTCAGTTAAAAGACTGTGTCAAAAATAAGGTGGAGAGCAATTGAGGAAAATGCTACCATCAACCTCTGGCTTCCACACTCATGAACACACTTCCTTGTGCACTTGTATACACTTGCATACATGCATGTATACATACAATACACAAAAAGACTGATAACATTTCAAGATCTCTTCTATACATCTAAAATAGTTTGGTTCTTTTAGTCATTTCTTTAGGAAAAACACATAGTACACTGTTCACATGTGTCTTCTCACTGTTATCAGCACTTCTCTGGGTTGGAATAAAATACAGCAAAGTTGGACCACTCCAGGGGCTGACCTGCAACCTGTCATATAGAACATTACTATAGTATTAAAGGCTTATAGCTAATCAGGAGTTTGGCTGTATTATAAAAATTATGAAATCAAGTCCCTTGCAGTCTGTGCCAGCACGGGGTCACCTAGGGCAGAGTCGGCGGACACCTCCATGATCCCCAGAGGACTGCCCATGCAATCTTAGGATCACTGGTGAGTGGAACACAACATCTGCTCCAATCCACGGGACTTGAGACAGCACAAGGGAAACAGAACCGGCCTGACCAGGGGCACAAGCCCCTTCCAGTCTGCTCCACCACCTGGTCACCTAGGGCCTGGACTCTGCAGACAACCGCATGGTCCCTAGAGGATTGACTATGCAATTTTAGGATCACTGCAGAGGCAGCTGAGCGCTCTGGAGGAATCTCTACACTGCAGGTCCTAGGGATCAAGGGTGAGTAGAACACAATCAATTCAAGGGAATCCAGGTGAGGCTTGTGCCAGCAAGAACAGGGACAAAGGAGCACCGCCACCCCAAAGGCAGGGTTCTGGTCCGGTTGGGGCCACCCCTGCCATATCTCTTCGTAACCCCAGTGGAGGCCTCTGAGGGCTCCGGAAGACTCTCCACACCTCAGGTCCTCGGGATCACGGGAGGAGAGTAGGCCTACAGAGAGGGCTCTGACCCCAGGACTCAGAAGGAGGATCAGAGCTCCAGACTTCTG
>NC_034601.1:57550816-57552457 GCF_900095145.1 Mus pahari | reverse complement strand
AAACTTTTCAATTTTCAGAGTTAAGGAAGAATGTTGTAAATTAAGAACCCATGTTGAACAAGCTAGGTATCACAAAGGAGAAAAATCAAGCAGGCAGTGAACTCCTCTATAGTAACAAATGACACAATTATTAATGGCCATGGTTTATTTCAAGGGTAAATAGATTTAGTAAGGCATCAACCAAGTTGATAGTTTATGAGAAAGGGCAACAGAAACAAATAATCCAAATACCTGGAAAACCAACTATATGTCTTTTATGCATACTGATCAAACAATTCACAGAGATGTTCATCACAGAATATATAATAAAAGACTAATCAAATAAGTCATAGAAAATTTAAAATTTGTTATTATAGTTAGTGTAAATATTCTGTAATCTCTAGTTGTTCTGGAAAAATAAAACAGAAGGTGAGAGGGGTACATACAGTGGTGAAGAACTAAAAGCTTGGGTTATGTTATTGGATGCATGGGGATAAGGAAGTGGAAGAATCAGTGTCTGAGAAATCTAGTTTGAAGCAACAGCAGTGTCCTTTCTAGAAGCAGTAATGATTGAGTGAAGAACAGAACGTAGGAAAATGTAACTTTTACTCTAGATGTGCTGCATCATCTAAGTACACATGCTTAGATAATATTGATATTTCAAGTTTTATTTTCCTAGGTATTTTTGTTTTCGTTTATAATTTAAGGTCACTCTTCCTCATTGGTACATCAAGTACTTGTTTCTCCTAAAACCAGACTTTCCATTAAAGCCTCAAAAAACCTAGACTATGGTCCATAGGTAGTGTACTTTGAAAAATTACGCTAAAGATTCAATTTGGCAAAATTCTACTGCTGGTATTCAAAACATTCTTCATGGTGGTTGGAATGGGAAATGTCCCCCATAAATTCACATAGTCCCCAGCTAGTGGCACTATTTTGTGGGTGAGGCTATGGGACCTTTAGAAGGTGCAGTGTTGTTAAAGGAAGTACCTTTCTGGGGATATGGTATTGACATATGTACAGCCTCGCCCTACTTCCAGTTTGCTCTGTCTGTTTTCTACATGTGGTTGAAGATATGATCTCTCAGCTTCCTGCTTAGGTTGTTTGCTGCCATGCATCCCCCACAATTATGAAGCCTCTCTCTGGAACCGTAAGTCAAGTAACCTTACTTTTACAAGTTACTTTTGGTCATGGTGTTTTATTACAGCAACAATAACTAGTACAGTGGTTAAAAGAATACAACTCTATCATCTTTATAGAAGGTCCTTTGTGAGGAGCAGTTTTCCCTCATTTATTTATTCACTTTACATCCTGGCTGTTGCACACACACACACACACACACACACACACACACACACACACACACACACTTCTTCTCCCTCATAGCCCCTCTCTTCTTCTGAGGGGGTGGAGGCTCCCCTTGGGTGTCCCACCCCAACTGTGGCACATCAAGTCTCTGCAGGACTAGGTGCATTCTCTCCCAGTGAGGCCAGACAAGGCAGCCCAGCCAGGGTAACAGATTCCACAGACAGGCAACAGCTTTAAGGACAGTCCCTGCTCCAATTGCTGGGGGACCCAAATGAAGACCAAGCTGGACATCCACTATATGTGTGTGTGTGTGTGTGTGTGTGTGTGTGTGTGTGTGTGTGTGTGTGTGTGTGT
>NC_034601.1:57535971-57550541 GCF_900095145.1 Mus pahari | reverse complement strand
CATTCCCTCTGTCTCTGCTCTATCTTTGTTCTTGCATTTCTTGTAGATAGGATAGATTTTTGATGAATATTTTGTGGGTGGATTGCTGTTCTTATTCCTCTACTGGGTGTCCTGCCTGTAGGATAGATTTTTGATGAATATTTTGTGGGTGGATTGCTGTTCTTATTCCTCTACTGGGTGTCCTGCCTGGCTATAGGAGGTGGCCTTTTCAGGTTCCACATCCCCACTATTATGAATCACAACTAAAGTCACCTGCATAGACTCCTGGAAGCTTTCTTCACCCCAAGTCTCTGACACATCATAGAGATTAACAATCACCACCCCCAGCCTCAGATCTTCATTCACTTTCCTGGCATCATCTCTTCAGCCTCTCTCCACACCTGATCCTGAACCGCTCACCACCTCATTTCCCTGCCCTTCCCTTCTACCACCCAGTTCCCTCTCTCTTCCTGCCTCTTATGACTATTTTATTCTCTCTTCTAAGTGAGATTCAAGCATCCTCTCTTGGGGCTTCCTTCTTGTTTAGCTTCTTTGGGTCTGTGGAGTATAGTGTGGGTATCCTGTAGTTTATGGCTAATATGTAGTATAAGTGAGTACTAACCACACATCACATGTCATTTGAGTCTGGGTTACCTCACTTAAGATGATATTTTCTAGTTGTATCCATTTGCCTGTAAAATTCATGATGCTCTTGTTTTTAATAGGTGAATAGTATTCACTTGTGTAAATGAACCACATTTTCTGTATCCATTCTTTGGTTGAGGGATATCTGGGTTGTTTCCAGTGTCTGGCTATTATGAATATAGCTACTATGAACACAGTGGAGCACATGTCCTTGTGGTATGATGGAGCATCTTTGGTTATATTCCCAGGAGTGGTATAGCTGAATCTTTAGGTAGAGCTATTCCCAGTTTTCTGAGGAATCACCAAATTGATTTCAAAAGTGGTTGTACCAACTTGCAATTCCACTAGCAATGGAGGATTCCCCTTTTTCCACATCCTTGGCAGTATCTGCTGTAGCCTGAGATTTTAATCTTAGCCATTTGTAAGGTGGATTCTCAGGGTCATTTTGATTTGTATTTCCCTGATGACTAAAGATATCGAATGAAGGGAAGTGAAGATCTTTTCCAAATCTGTAGGCTGCCATTTGGTCCCTATGCCTAACAGAAACTTTTCAGTTTCATGAGGTCCCATATATCAATTGTTGATATTAGAACCTGAGCCATTGATGATCTGTTAAGGGAATTGTCTCCTGTACCAATTCATTGAAGGCTATTTCCCACTTTCTCTATGAGATTTCGTATATCTGGTTCTCTGTTGAGGTCTTTGATCCACTTGGACTTGAGTTTTGTGTGGGGTGATAAATATGGATCAACTTGCATTCTTCTACATGTAGACATCCAGTTAGATAGCACCATTTGTTGAAGACCTTTCTTTTTTTCCATTGTATGGTGTCTTAGTCAGTGTTTCTATTCCTGTACAAACATCATGATCAAGAAGCAAGTTGGGGGGGGGGGGAAAGGGTTTATTCAGTTTACACTTTCACATTGCTGTTCATCACAAAAGGAAGTCAGGACTGGAACTCAAGCAGGTCAGGAAGCAGGAGCTGATGCAGAGACCATGGAGGGATGTTCTTTACTGGCTTGCTTCCCCTGGCTTGCTCAGCCTGCTCTCTTATAGAACCCCAGAGTACCAGCCCAGAGATGGCACCACCCACAAGGGGACCTCCCCCTTGACCACTAGTTGAGAAAATGCCTTTCAGCTGGATCTCATGGAGGCACTTCCCCAACTGAAGCTCCTTTCTCTGTGATAACTCCAGCCTGTGTCAAGTTGACACACAAAACTAGCCACTACATATGGTTTTGACTTCTTTGTCAAAAGTCAAGTGTCTGTAGGTGTCTAGTTTTATTTCAGGATTTTCTATTCGATTTCACCGATCAACTTGTCTGTTTCTATTCCACATACCATGCAGTTTTTCTTACTATTATACTGTAGTGCAGCTTGAGATCAGGGATGGTGTTGCCTGCAGAAGTTCTTTTATTGTTCAAGATTGTTTTAGCTATACAGGGCTTTTGTTTTTCCATATGAAGTTGAGAATTGCTTTCTCAAGTTTTGTAAAAGATTGTGTTGGAATTTTTATGGGAATTGTGTTGAATCTATAGATTGTATTTGGTAAGGTAGCTATTTTCAATTTGTTAATCCTACTGATCCATGAACATGGGAGAGTGTTCAATCTTCAAAATCTTCCATTCCTTTTTTTCATAGATTTGAAGTTCTTGTCATACAGGTCTTTCACTTGCTTGCTTAGAGTTTCACCAAGGGATTTTATAGTATTTGTGGGTATTATGAAAGGGGTGCTGGGGGCTGGTGAGATGGCTCAGCGGTTAAGAGCACCAACTGCTCTTCCAAAGATCCTGAGTTCAAATCCCAGCAACCACATGGTGGCTCACAACTATGTGTAACAAAAATCTGATGCCCTCTTCTGGAGTGTCTGAAGACAGCTACAGTGTACACACATATAATAAATAAATAAATCTTAAAAAAAAGAAAGAAAGAAAGAAAGGGGTGCTCTTTTCCCTAATTCTTTCTCGGTCTGTTCATCATTTTTATAAAGAAGGGCTACTGATTTTTAGTTAATTTTGTATCCAGCCTCTTTGCTGAAGGTGTTTATTGGCTGTTGGAAAAGTCTCTGGTAGAATTTTTGGGGTAGCTTATATATACTACCTCAGCTCATCCTCCAACAGTGACAGCTTGACTTCCTTTGCAGTTTGTATCTCCTCTATCTCCTTTGGTTGTTTTATTGCTGTAGCTTGAACTTCAAGTATTATAATAGGGAGAATGTGGGTAGCCTGGTGTTAGCCCTCATTTCCGTGGAATTGCTTTAAGTTTCTGACTTTGTTTAATATGATGGTGAATGTTGGCTTACTGCGTATTGCTTTTTTTTATGCTGAGGTTTGCACTTGTATCCCTGATTTCCCCCAGTTTTAACACTGAAGGTGTATTATATTTTATCTAATGAGATAATTATATGATTTATTTTCTCTTTCAGTTTGTTTATATGATAGATTACATTGATATTTTTTTTTTTTTTTTTTTTGGTATATTGAACCAACCCAGCATCCCTGATATGAAACTTACGTGATCATGGTGCATGATGTTTTTGATGTGTTCTTGGATTCAGTTTGAGTATTTTTTTTCCATCAGTGTTCATAAGAGAGATAAATCTGAAGATTTCTTTCTTGATTGAGATTAAGGAATTTGCCCTGTTGGTGGCAGGTGGCACAGAGGGCAACATGACCTCTTATTCTCCCGACTGCATGTGCTTGTTCTGATAAATTGGATTTTGTGTGTATTTCTTTATGTTGGAACCTGTGTTCAAGTAAAGCTTACATAGCTTAAAACTTCAGGGTTTTTTTTTTATTATATTAGGGTTAGAATAGTAAGAATAACACATTGTCTAAGAGCTGAATCAATTCATTGCTTATTTAAAACATAAATTGTGATGCTCAGTTTAAAATTCTTTATACCAATTATACAGAAAGTTTTCCTGAAATCTGTTGGTTTCTAGATTTCTGTTATTTCCCCCTCATATTTGGTGGTATGTTGTTTATGTATGTGGTATATATACTTGTTAGAGTGAGGGTGTGCCTGCCAGCCAGTGAGTTTCTGTCCTCAACAACGTGGTAACAGGCATGCCTGTTTTTTATGAGTCAATGCTTAGGATTCAAACCCAGGTACTCCTGTTTATATAGCAAGTGTTATGACTCACTGAGTCATCTCCCCAGGCTGGAATAAACTCCTGATTATCTAAAGAAAGTAAAATAATAATATTCAAAATCCTTATCTTAATGTGATAATTGAATGGATTGGTATAGATTTTAATACTGAAATGACATTAAATCTGTTGTGGATTGAAGTAGATAATAAAGACTTCTTGATTAGTGGTAATGTGCAAAGACAACACATTAATTAATCAACCAATCAATCAATTACTTGACTTAATAGGATGGTTTTGGATAACACCGTGGAATTTGTAGAAGGAAGAGTGACATGAGAAAAGGGCACAGGTAAAATAGAAGGTGAATTTAAAATGTTGCGGACAAGGATGGAAAGAAGGATGTATCACGTGTAATAGTAATGGTTCAGGTAGGTGGGGCCTTAAATTTCTAATTATGATAAGTTGATGAAGGGGTCAAACTTGAATGTAAAAAGATCCAAATATTGAAATACAGCTTTATAGACAGATGTGGACTTTAAAATGGCAACCAGTTTAGGAATGAAAAAAATCTAACTTTAGAACAAAACATTAATTCCACTTTACAATGGATTCTGAAAGAAAAGTGAGTAGAGCTGTTTTCTTCATACCCTTGGCAAAGGTGCAGTGTTGAATGGAATTAGCTAAAGGAAGTGTAAGGAGCCCACTTCAGTAAGCAGCACGAAAGGTAGAGGAGCGTGTTGATGTACATCCATGCATTGTTTCAGAAACATTCTAAAAACATGCCTAATGCTTCAGGAGAGAAATTCTATAGTGCAGGAGGTTCTAGACTAACTTTGGGGGTGTTAGTTTGAATACCATGCAAAAGCCATTAATACTATCTAAAGAAAGGAACTATTTTTATACTTAATTATTCTCATTCATGCTGTTTTTTAAAAAGTAGCCCACACTGAAAGGATTCATTTTCATTACCTATATAAGAGTTTATTTTCCTTAGTAGTACTCTCCAAAATCTAATATATTGACAAAAGAAACACACACAAACATACCAGAATAATCATACTGATGGGTTACACATTGAATGAGAAAGGAGTAGTTTAAAATGTATCCTACCAGATGGAGAGTATATATTGTAATCCTAGAGAAGTACACTCGCACGTGCATGTTGCTGTAAATCTCCTTCCCAAATATGCCCCGGCAATGAAAACATGGCTCAGTTAATATGAATACAAGCTGTGCACCAAATTGGGCAGATCTTCCACATCTATGAGACCCCTTAGAACTTGCGGTTTCTCCAGGCCATGTGCTTCTGCTCCGCTTTTCTTCTTCCTCCTCCTCTGCATCCTCTCCCTTTCCTATTTTTTCCTTATCTCTTCCCACCTTCCCCTCTACCTTCTCTTTTATCTGCCCAATCATCAGCTCTCCTTTATTTTACAAATTCAGGTGGGAAGCAGGTTTACAGGAAATCACCAAGTGCTGTCTCTTTCCTAATTCGCAGGCACAGACTGGAGAACAGAATTAACATAAAATATAATTAGCCCCAGGGCTATCCACAACACTTGCACATTGATATACTCACTTCCCAAACTTTCTTGAGGTTGGTAGTTGTTAAAGATTGTCAGAGCTTTCTCTGAGAAACTTTCGATGGTCTCAATTAGGGGCTTTAGAGCCCCCTTTTTTCTTTTTAAACTAAATTTCTACCTTTTTAAAAGAAAATTTACAGGATATACTAACATAGACTGAGTCCAGTTCTAAATACATCAGGATAATTGGCAATATAACTGGTAATTCATATGTATTTACACATATGATACCCCCCCATGTACCCTTTAAGAATACATGTTACAGCATGCGGATGAGAAAATGCACATTTTTTTTTTAAATACTCAGGCATCTAGGTACCCTAAAATATATTATTTATACATACCACATGTGCACTTTTTTTGAAAATGTTAAAATTGTCTAAGAACTGAAAGCTCACCTTTAGTGAGTACTTACTATATATGTGCAAAGTACTGTCCCAAGAACCTTCTACTTACTGTATGTTATTATTTAATCTTCACAACAATCTTATGAAGTGGGCTATTGAAATTAACTGTTAGAGCAGAGAGGTTAAGTAACTTGCCCACTCTAGGATTTATTTTGTACTTAGTTGTTTTAATTTGGAGATAACCTAGTTGAACATAATGGTTCTTTGTCTTCTTTGATGAAATAATTTTTTTATTAGATATTTTCTTTATTTACATTTCAAATGCTATCCTGAAAGTTCCCTATGCCCCCCCCCCCNCCCTGGTTCCCTACCCACCCACTCCCACTTCTTGGCCCTGGCATTCCCCTGTACTGGGGCATATATAGTTTGCAAGACCAAGGGGCCTCTCTTCCCAATGATGGCCGACTAGGCCATCTTCTGCTACATATGCAGCTAGAGACACGAGCTCTGGGGTACTGTTTAGTTCATATTGTTGTTCCTCCTATAGGGTTGCAGACCCCTTCAGCTCCTTGGGTAATTTCTCTAGCTCCTCCATTGGGGGCCCTGTGTTCTATCCTATAGATGACTGGGGGCCCTGTGTTCTATCCTATAGATGTATTTGCCGTGCACTGGTATAGCCTCACACAAGACAGCTGTATCAGGGTCCTTTCAGCAAAATCTTGCTGGCATATGCAGTAGTGTTGGGGTTTGGTGGCTGATTATGGGATGGATCCCCGGGTAGGGTAGTCTCTGGATGGTACATCCTTTCGACTTAGCTCCAATTTGTCTCTGTAACTCCTTCCATGGGTATTCTGTTCCCTAATCTAAGGAGGAATGAAGTATCCACACGTTGGTCTTCCTTCTTCTTGATTTTCTTTTGTTTTGCAAATTGTATCTTGGGTATTCTAAGTTGATGAAATAATTATATATGTGTGCACATGCGCGCACGTGCGCGCGCACACACACACACACACATACACACATACACACACACCTGTACAACTGTAACTTCTTTGGTGTGATGTACTCCTACTTCCTGTTACCTGGGATCCTGAGGGAGGACTGATTAAGCCCAGCAACTTGAAACCAATCTTTGGAACAGAGACACCTCATTTGAAATTCTTGAGTTTTTTTTTTTTTAAAGATTTATTTATTTATTATATGTAAGTACACTGTAGCTGTCTTCAGACACTCCAGGAGAGGGCGTCAGATCTTGTTATGGATGGTTGTGAGCCACCATGTGGTTGCTGGGATTTGAACTCCGGACCTTCGGAAGAGCAGTCGGGTGCTCTTACCCACTGAGCCATGTTTTTCATTTTCTCCCATTTTGTTCTTTAATAAAATAAACCCCTTTTTTCCTCTTAATCAATAAGGCAATAAATAAATTAATTAATACCTTAGAATTAACTTTTAGGTCGAAAATGTAATGTTCAAATGATATAAAAAGATGATAGCTTAATAAGTAAAGTAACAGCCAGTGTGAATTTGTTAGTTGATAATTCATCTGATAAGTCAAACATTTTAACGCCTTTCAAAATGTTTAAACAGTGTTTATAAGATGTTAAGGTATCTGTCTGCCTCCGGTATTATTTTAAGTACAGAAAAAAAATGACATTTGTGCTTTAATTGCAATTCAGACAATATTGAAATATATTCAGATACTGCTAGCTTCATTATCATCTTTTTTTCTTAGGGGTTCAAGTTCATCTTATTTATTTACTCTTAGTTTATTTTTCAAAATTTTAACTTTCCTGAACTACTTTTAAAACTCTTAGTGTATAATGAACCAGAAAGAAGAGTTCAACAGGTGCACAAATCTAAAGCTGGTTCATCAAACTCAGGAAATAAAATTAAGTAAATCAATGTGATTCCTTTATTAATGTTACAATATAATGAAAATCATTTAACAGCACTGCATATATCTAAAAAATATAGAAGCCAGAAAGTGATGATTAATTGCTACTCATTTTATTAGTACATCTGTATCTAAAACTTGATGCAAACTGCTCCTGTTACAGGTTTGATTTCTTTTCTCCACCTGTTGTTTCTTTATCTGCTAATCACAAATCTAATTTCCAAACAAAGGGAAGTGGAATGTTCAGTTTTGAAACTTATTACTGCATCGTACTGTATCATAAAATGTGGCATAAGTTCAGGGCAGAGCAAGGGACACGTGTCTCCTGTGCATAGAGTGTATGTTCTAGGCAGCACCTCCCATTAGGCGTTTGCCTGTCTTTGTTAACAGGAGCTTTGTTTTGGATTTTTATGTAAACTTAACAGATCATTTAATTTTCAGCTTTTTGCAACCTGGCTGTTTCCCTACAAGTGATTCACCTGTAGGCTTTTCCTTTTGGTTACATTTTATCCCTGTTTTCGTGGGATTTTTTTTTTTTTTTTTTCAGTTCAATCATGTCTGTGTAACATTTGGCATTAAGACTGTTTGTTACTAATGGGGTTTTGTTAGCCTACTTAGGTTGCATTGGCACCCTTTTCTCTTTTATAATTGAATAGCTACCATGTGGCCATCAGTCACTTTATGAATAATGATGATCAAGTAGTTTTTAACTCCTTTAAATTTCACAAAGCCAGAATGATTTTTCTCTCCTAGGAATGCCAGAACCACCTCCGCAGATATGGCAATGTGAATCTGGAACTGGTGACTCGAATCATTAAAGATGGTGGCCCATGGGAAGATCCAGTGTTGCAAGCTGTTCTTAAAGCCCAACCGGCATCTCAGGAGATAGGTACTTCAGGAGAGTCAACACCAAACCCATTTCTTTTCTAACTTGGCCCAAAGTGCTTCTTGATACCAGCTTTGTTAGATTTCTTTCTTGTAGTGGTACTGTGGCTGTTGACATATTTACTGGGTGTTACGGGGAGTTTTTTTTTTTGACCCTACAGTTATTGTTTTAAAATATGTTTAAGTAGCTATACTTTTGTTGTTATTGTTGTTTTAAGTTCAAACCCTAAACCACAGAATATCCATTGTATCAGAGTTCTCTGAAGGCTGGAACTCTGAATTTATTTTACCCATTACTATGTTAATATATTCTTACGCCTATATTCTATAGTTAGTCCAATGCCCTGCACACAGTAATTGGTTAATACAGATGATTACTGTGTGAATTGTTGTTCACACAGTTCTGTGATTGAATGAACATGGTAAATGAATAAGTAAATTTCAAATATGATAGAACAGCATTTCCCAAGCTAATACAATTTTGTGTCATTGCCTCATTACTTTACCTTCTTTGAAATCAGCTCCTACCATAGTGAACTACAGTGAACTCTAGAGCCAATATTGACTCAGAGCCAATATTCCTTATTGAAGTAGGAGGCTTTGTTCTCTAATCCAACCTGTTAATATTAACCCTTTAGTTTCCCATATTATTAAAAATGTCCTGAGTTCTAGGAGATATGGAGCCCCAAAACTTAGCATATAAGCTTAATATAGTGTATAAGCACAAAAATATAGAAAAGTCAAAGAGAACAGACAAGCTCTTCCAACTTCGGAACAGCTACTTAGCATGTGTTGAACATATAAAGATATTCCTGTTTGTAACAGGTTAAGTCATGGAGTGTGTGGAGAAGGGACTATCATGCTGGGTTTAAGACCAAACGAGCACTATACCAAGAGTGGAGCACGCAAGGCAAACAAGGGAACTGCTGCTTGATGTGTGAATTGGAAAACACTTAGAGCAAATCAAAGGCCGAGACAGTTGGAAATGAGGAGAAAGACTTGCTTATTGATGAAAATTATAAAGAGTAAATAAATTACAGGAAAGATAAGGGCCATTGTGAGAGGAAACTAGGCTAGAGAAAATAGGATGGTAGTAGCATCAAGAAAGCCACCGATGGAAGAAGGCAGGAGCAAGCATGATGGTTCAGAAGGTAACAAAGGCACTTGCTGTACATGTTGGTTAATTGAGTAATACACACACACAAAGAATAATAACAACGTTTTAATTAATTTTTAAGAGGACAAGAGAGAAGAAAGTTTATTAGACTTTTAAGGGAGTGTTTAGGCTTTTGTGAGTAGGAGCTAGAACAGAGCTGGTGTGAAGGCTGATGGTTCCTGAGGTTCCTTTTATAACTACACTAGCATTCCTCACTTTGGACAAAAGTTCTCTAGAGCCTCATTAATATAGATGCCTCTTCTCCGGGTAGTAGTCCTTATGGTAAAGTCCATACTGAAATAGATTCTTGCACGAACTCCAAGTAACTGTTTACTCACCATACATTTTAAACAGAAGTAAATGTAAGTAAAATGTTTAAGTCAAAATAAAATATAGTTCATCAACACTTCAGAAGCTACTGATGAAATATAAATAATTAAAAATGTTTGGATATAAAAAGCATAAAATATAGATTCTATTTCCGTCTCTGCCACTTACAATATCTTTGTCATTGGGCAAGTCATTTAATCTCTAATAAAACAAATAGCATAGACTCTGTCATGGAACATGTTATTTATATAATCTAATGAAATATGATGTTTTAGTTGTAAAGTTTGGATACTTTTTGAGAGTAATAATGTTTTCTTTTTAATATAGTGAACAAATATTTAAGTTCTGAAAATCCACTGTTCTTTGAACTACGTGCCAGATACCTAATTGCCTGTGAACGCATACCTGAAGCAATGGCTCTTATTAAATCTTGTATAAATCACCCTGAAATCAGCAAAGACTTGTACTTCCATCAAGCACTCTTCACCTGTCTGTTTATGTCACCTGTAGAAGATCAGCTATTCCGGGAGGTATCACTTGAGACTTTTTTCCTATTACCATTTATCCTTACTAAAAACAAAATAAAACCTTACTGTTACTGAATTGTTTTGAAGTAATAACAAGGATATAGAGATCACATTATCTGAATGTATTTACTTATCACTATTCTTTTAAGTTTATGTGACTTAGAATCTGATAATAACAAGTGATTGAGTTAATATAATTTACTTATTAAACTTTTGGTATGATACAGAAAAAAACCTGAGAAATATTATGATTTTGTCTCTTAAAATGCTAAGAAGTTTAATGCTTTTTTTTATTTTGTTTTTTACAATAATAGGACTTCTTTCCTACCCTGACTTCTACTTACCCATGGGCATTAATGGCCTTGCAAGTACTCATTGTGAAATGCAGGTGTTATGCTCTAAAACAATAAAATGTAAATAAAAAATAAAAATATTTTATTTTTAATTTATACAGTATATAATTGTAAAAGAAACTAGAAATGTATCAGTACTTGCAAGTATACTAAACTTAAACTGCAACTAGAGTATTATATGTTTTTGATGATAGGAACTGACTCTTCCTTTCTTCTTACAGCATTTGTTGAAAACTGACTGTAAGAGTGGAATTGATATCATCTGCAACACTGAAAAAGAAGGCAAGACTTTGCTAGCCTTACAACTCTGTGAATCCTTTCTTATTCCACAGCTCCAGAATGGGGACATGTACTACATATGGTAAGTGTTTCTGATGCATAATTTGAAATGGAAAAATGATACTGGTTAGTAGAGTTTGGACTATATATTTTCCTTACAGTTGTTTGAAAGTGTTCAACTACTTTTTAAAAATAGCATTGTTTTATTGTTTTTTAATTTTGTGTGTGTGTGTGTGTGTGTGTGTGTGTGTGTTTAAAACAATCATGGTACCAAATCTATGTAGGAAGCTAGTGACTTATTAAACTTGAGTACTTACCAAACAGTTCACTAGAGATGTCTTTAAAGATAGTGAATAAAGGTAAGCACACATTAGCTTTTTTATTTTTTAAATGTCAGTTACTGTCTCCATCATACATTGTGTTACTGAGGAGATAGATGTTCATGAACTGGAAAATGTGATTCATAAAATACATATACAAGCCTAACCAGCATCTCATGAAATAGGTGTGTCGGGAGACTGAAAACCAAAATGACTGTGTGTAGTAGCAAACACAATGTTGTTTCCTAACTGGAACAGTTATAGTCATTTTTAAAAATTTAATAATATAGAATATTAGAGTCATGAATTATTAAACTGAATAATGTTTGTTATTCTGTCTCGGTCCAGAGTACTTTTTGATTATAGAATTGTTACATTTCTCTCAAGTGTATTTACAAAATGAAGAAAGCCCAATGTCCAGTGAGCTCAACTCCACTTACATGTGCTGGACTCTCAAGACATACACAGTAAATCTATTTTGGAAAAAACAAAGTTGCCACCAAGTATTTTAGTAGTTCCAAATTATGTGCTTTATGTGAGTTTTAGGATCTAAGGGTAGATTTCTTTATGAGATGTATCCTTATGCTTTCACTTTACCTGAAAAGCCACTGCCTGTATTTGTCCTTGTTCATCCTTGGCTGTGTATTAGGAAAGAATCTACCTGTGAATGCTTTAAGTGTTCTATAATTTGTCTGTTCAAAAGAATAGCATGTTCACAGAAAAGCACATGATCTAAAGCTAATGTAAAGGATCTAAAGCTAATGTAAAGGATACAGTTTTAAAATCAGTACTGTACGTTTAAATTTTAAAATTACTTTTCGTATCTTAATAGAAAGGAAATATTCTAAAATGTTGGTTTCTAAATTTGCAAGTAGTATGTTTACTGTTCTAGTTGGCAATGGGACCTAGGGAAATGCAGCCAAAATAATGAGGCAGACTAAACTCTTATACAGCTAACAGCAAACTTTATTCAGAGCATCAGACAATTTATACTCTGAGGATTAAGAGGAATCACATAAGTAAAGTGTAGAATCACAAGGGCAAGCCACATGTGGAACACGTGGCAAAAAAACCCCTCATTTTTCCATAGAGGAATATAAACAGTAGCCAGTTGAAGGAATAATGGAAGTAAACTCACTCCTATCCACTACACCGGGGTGGGGCATGAAAACACATTTCAAGAACAATTCGATGTTTCTGAAGACACTGAAATCACAAGACTCAGTTTTCTTGGAGTTTTCTCACCGGCACTCAGAGTTCTCTCTTGACTCCATTCTTGGATGGTATTCTGATGTTACATACTAAAGGTCAAAGTGTGTGTTTTACAGTTAGAACATCAGTACTAGTAAATGAAATTAGAACTGATTTAAGTCAGCACTATGAATTTCTTAGGTATGCCAGCATATCTTTAGAAATCATTACTATCGGGCTGGTGAGATGGCTCAGTGGGTAAGAGCACCCGGCTGCTCTTCCGAAGGTTCGGAGTTCAAATCCCAGCAACCACATGGTGGCTCACAACCATCCGTAACAAGATCTGACTCCCTCTTCTGGAGTGTCTGAAGACAGCTGCAGTGTACTTACATATAATAAATAAATAAATCTTTAAAAAAAAAAAGAAATCATTACTATGCAAGTTTATGTAGCTTTTATTTTTCTCTTTTAACTTCTGTTAATCTCAAGGTAGCACGGAGAGCATACACATTTATTTATTTATTTACTTATTTATTTACATATTTATTTATTTATTTTTGAGCATAAACATTTATAACTACTTTATGTATATAGCCTTGCTAGGATAGTATAGAATCAGGCAAAAGAAATCAATGTCTTTACTTATATTTTGATATATGTCTTTTTCTCATTATAGGGAGTTGATTTTCCTATGGAGTAAACTACAGCTTAAATCTAATCCTTCAAAACAAGTGTTTGTAGATCAATGTTACCAACTTTTAAGAACAGCAACTAATGTGAGAGTCATATTTCCTTTTATGAAAATCATTAAAGATGAGGTAAATATATTTATTGTTTCAGTTTTTAGATTTTAATGCTGCATTCTCTGTGTGTTACAATGCTTCAAATATTCAGCATGGCACATGTAGAAGAAAAAACAAATCTATCGTTACTTAATTTGGGAATAATTGCTTCCATATATATCTTATGACTAGGCAAATTTATCATTTTTACCATTATAAATTTTGTTTTTGAATACTAATTTACAAATGATCTGATTATACTCCTTCATTGTCTCAGAAAACTCTTAGTTGATAATAAAACTGTATGTAGTTAAGTGGAATTAATAGAATATAAGAGACTAAGAGGACATGAGGCTTGCAAATGGTTACTTTTTCCTATAGTCCATAAGCCATATGTTGCCTTTTGTTGGCAGTATGATATTGCAACATACACAGATGCCATTCTGGTTCTTGTCCTGGTCAAATAAGTATTGATTATTCCAACCATTAGAGGCATAAAATCGATTTCAGTAGATCAGTAAAAAATTCTGCAGTAAAAGCTAATACAGTTATCATTAACAGAAATAAAAAGTTGACTGATTTTCATACAATTTCCAGTAAGCTTATTATTCTTATACTTTATTAGATTTGTATGATGCCCTCTTTCATATTTAAGTAAATGTAAAGCTCTAGCATATATAATAATAGCAATAATAACAATAATATCAGCATCATTATAAGTACTATTTAGTATAATAAAATTTGCACTGATTTTAAAATATAATTACTTCTTGGCATCTATTTGAAATGATATGCATTAACTCTCTGTCAGAGAATGAGAATGAAGCCTTAAGGGAAACTAGAGTTGAAAGAAAATTCGAAACAAAGTTTGCAAATATTTTACACTACAGTTATTGTGTCTTGTCAAACTTGAGAATTAAATATAAAAGAGTAAAAGCAAACATAATTATTGAAGAGACTTGATTTGAAAATTCTTCCCAAACTTCAGCATACTGTTTCAGAAAGTTTTCCTTTTGGAGTTGTATTCAAATTTTTTTCTTTTTTCTTTTCTTTTCTTTTTATTTTTTACACTCCATATTCCATTCCCTTCCCCCCTCCCCCTGACTGCTCCACACCCTACACCTCCTCCCCAACCCAACTCTCTCCATGTGAGATGCCCCCCTCACCGCACCCGACCTCTAAACTCCCTGGGGCTGCCAGTTTCTTGA
>NC_034601.1:57532257-57535941 GCF_900095145.1 Mus pahari | reverse complement strand
CTTGAGAATTAAATATAAAAGAGTAAAAGCAAACATAATTATTGAAGAGACTTGATTTGAAAATTCTTCCCAAACTTCAGCATACTGTTTCAGAAGGTTTTCTTTGAGACAGGATTTCCTTTTATTTTTCTTTTTTCTTTTAATTAATTTATTTTTTATATTCCATATTTTCCACCCCCCCCCATCCACCTTCTGACTGCTCCACAACCCACACCTCCTCCCCAACTCCACTGTCTCCATGTGAAATTCCCCCCTCATCGCACCTGACCTCTAAACTCCCTGGGGCTGCCAGTTTCTTGAGGGTTAGGTGCATTATCTCTGAATGAACGCAAACCTGGAAGTCCTCTATTATATGTGTATTGGGGTTCTCAAATCAGCTGGTGTGTGCTCTCTGTTTGGTGGTCCAGTGTTTGAGAGATCTTAGGGGTCCAGATTGAGACTGCTGGTCTTACTACAGGATTGCCCTTCTCCTCAGCTTCTTTCAGCCTTCCCTAATTCAACAACAGGGGTCAGCTGCTTCTGTCCATTTGTTGGGGGCAAATATCTGCATCTGACTCTTTCAGCTGCTTGTTGGGTCTTTCAGAGGGCAGTCAAGATAGATCCCTTTTTGTGAGTGCTCCATAGCCTCAGTAATAGTGCATTAAAATTTTTTATAGCAGATAGTATAATAGTTTTTTAAGTTATATTTAGTAGGAATATTTTTGTTTTTCCAGGTTGAAGAAGAAGGCCTACAAATTTGTGTTGAGATATGTGGATGTGCTCTCCAGCTTGATCTCCATGATGATCCTGAAACTAAATGTCTAATTTATAAAACAATTGCACATTTTTTGCCAAATGATCTAGAGATTGTCAGAGTTTGTGCTCTCTCAGTATTTTTTCTTGAGCGTTCCTTAGATGCCTACCACACCGTTGAAGAGCTTTACAGACGTCCAGATGAAGAGTATAGTGAAGGCATGAGTACTGTTCAAAACCGTGTTCGTTTTGAATTACTTCCAATTTTGAAAAAGGGGTTGTTTTTTGATCCTGAGTTTTGGAACTTCGTAATGATTAAGAAAAACTGTGTGGCATTACTGCGTGATAAATCAGCAGTGAAACTTCTAAATGAAAATACACTGGAAAATCCTACAGGTAGTCTAAAAAAGAGAGTGGAACAGAGTGTGGAAGAAGGGCTTGGCACACTCACAGCTCAGAGCACTGGAGAGACTGATCCTGATGATGCATCTGGAGTGCAACCTAAAGGACAGGTTAATGTGAAGAGAAGCCTTTCTGCTCTTAACACTTCCAAAGTGGATCATAGTGTCCCAAGGCATCGGTGCATGTTATGCAACAAGGAATTTCTTGGTGGCCACATTGTAAGGCATGCCCAGGCTCATCAGAAAAAAGGCAGTTTTTCATGTGTGATATGTGGTAGGAAATTTAGGAACAGAGGACTTATGCAGAAGCATTTAAAAAATCATGTTAAGAAGATTCAGAGACAGCAGATTGCTACTGTACAACAGAATGATCCAGAAGTCATCGCTTTGGAAGAAATAAATGGTCCCAAATCTTTAATTTCCTTTGAAAATGGGAATTCAAATACTAAGGGCTTAGAAATAGAGACATTGACGGCTTCCAGTGAGAGAAACAAAGAGGTCATCCATGAACACATGACTGAGTTCATTAAAATTCCCATTGCTATACCAGAGAATGCTATGGAAAACATTATTGAAAATGGCAAACCAGACCCTTCTTTTAATAATATCTCAGAATCTTTACCTCAATGTGATGATGACTATGAGGAGGAAGAGAATGAATATGATTATGAAGATGATTATGATCTGAATCAAGAAACATCAGTACTTCATAAAATTAATGGAACTGTGTGCCATCCAAAAGATGTATATGCTACAGACAAAGAAGGCAACTTCAAGTGTCCTGCTCTTGGCTGTGTAAGGATATTTAAAAGAATTGGGTTTCTAAATATGCATGCAAGGACTGTGCATCCAACTGATTTAAACGTGCGGCAAACTGTAATGAAGTGGAGTAAAGGAAAGTGCAAATTTTGCCAAAGGCAGTTTGAGGATTCTCAACATTTTATAGATCACCTTAATAGACACAGCTATCCAAATGTGTACTTTTGTTTGCATTTCAATTGCAATGAGTCATTTAAGCTGCCATTTCAGCTTGCCCAGCATACAAAAAGTCACAGGATATTTCAAGCTCAGTGTAGTTTTCCAGAATGCCATGAGCTTTTTGAAGATCTTCCTCTGTTATATGAACACGAAGCCCAGCATTACTTAAGCAAAACACCAGAATCATCTGCACAACTGAGTGAAGTGGTTCCTAACCATCAAGAAATAGACCCATTTAGTAATGAGAACCAAATGACTCATCATCCAGTTTCTACTAGTAAATCAAGGAAATATTCTACAGAACCAAAGACATATATAGACACTATGGAAAAGAAAACAGACAGTTTAGTTCAGAATGGAAATAAACATTCTGATGATACTGTTTCAGATGTAAGCTTGATAGACCAAAAGATGCCTGCCATAGAGCCAAATCCTGAAAATACTCATAGTACCACTGATTTAGTCAATGGACACAGTGAAATAGAGCAAACACCATTAGTTACATCAGACCCTACTCTGAAAATAGATATAAACAGAAACAGGACAGAAAATGGTTCTATTTTACCCAATGCTGAATCACAAGAACACAGTGCCCTGTCAGTATCTCAGGCACCATCCAAACCAAATCTTACAAGTGAACATACTTCATATGGCTTAATTTTAACAAAGCCATTTGTCAGACCTTTGCCTCCCAGTTACCTTGATGAACGATACCTTAGTATGCCAAAACGCAGAAAATTTCTGACTGATATTGTAGATGCCTGTTCTGATCAAGATAACATGTATAAAAAACCAGTGAAAAGATTACGATGTGGCAAATGCCTGACCACCTACTGTAATGCAGAAGCACTTGAGGCTCACCTTGCACAAAAGAAATGTCAGACACTCTTTGGATTTGATTCAGATGATGAAAGTAAGTCTTCTGTGTTTTCATTAGCTCTACCTGTAGAAATGGAAAGATACCATCAATATATCTATAATGTATATCTGTATAACTACAACATTAACATGTGTAGCCCAGGGGATAAAGCACTATTACACATTTCCTTGAAATCCACAACCACTATGAGGTGAGATTAATATTCTTGTTTTAGCTCAACCAACAAATAAATTCACAAGTAGTTTGCACAAGCTTATGAACTTATGGAGGCGAGGACTCAAGATTTTTCATTCTTTGCTCCTACTTTTCCTACTATACTATACTATACTATACTATACTATACTATACTATACTATAGTGTCTTAGTTAGGGTTTTACTGCTGTGAACAGTCACCATGACCATGGCAAGTCTTATAAAAAAACAACATTAAATTGGGGCTGGCTTACAGGATCAGAGGTTCAGTCCATTACCATCAAGGTGGGAGTATGGCAGCATCCAAGCAAGCATGGTGCAGGAGGAGCTGAGAGTTCTATGTCTTCCTCCAAAGGCTGCTAGTGGAAGACCGACTTCCAGGCAACTAGGGTAGGGATCTTTTGCCCACACCCTCAGTGACACACCTACTCCAACCAGGTCACACCTTGTCTAACCAGGCCATACCTCCAAATGGTGCCACTCCCTGGTCCAAGAATATA
>NC_034601.1:57495317-57532127 GCF_900095145.1 Mus pahari | reverse complement strand
GCTGGGATTTGAACTCAGGACCTCTGGAAGAGCAGTCAGTGCTCTTAACCACTGAGCCATCTTACCAGCCTGGCCCTCATAGACTTATTCAAACACATGAGTCTATGGGGGGGGGGGCATACTTAAATATAGCATAATGCAAAATGCATTTAGTCCAACTTTCAAAGTCCTCATAGTCTATAGCAGTCTCAACAATGTTAAAACTCCAAAATTTAAGGTCTCTTCTGAGATTCATCCAATCACTTAACTGTAATCCCCAAAGAAAGACAGGAAACCAGCTGGGCAAACTCCAAGCTCTGTATCTCCATGGCTGATGTCAAAGTGGTCTTCTTGTCTCCACTCCTTTTTCATCTTTGTTGACTGCAACAAATTGCTTTCTCCTGGGCTGGTTCCACTCCGTTAGCAGCTTTCCTCAACATGTATCCCATGGCTCTGGCATCTTTAACATCTTTGAGCCTCCAAGGCAATTTCAGTGTTACAGCTTCTTGTTTCACTGTCTGGGATTCCACTTGACTTTTTGGACTCCTCCTAAGAGCTGGCATCACTTCTCCAGCTCTGCCCTCTGTATTACTCTAAGCTTAGGTTGATCCACTCCACTATGGCTTCTGTTCTTGGTGATCATCATATGGTACTGACATCTCCAATCCACTGGTGTGTTCTACTCCAACTAGGCTTCACCAATAGCCTCTCATAGGTTCTCTTCATGGTGCCAAGCCTCAAATCCTTTGCATGACCCCTTCAGTCCTGGGCCATAAACTACAACTGAGGCTGCACCTTCATCAATGGCCTTCCATGGCCTCTCACAGTGCCAAGCCTCAGCTTCTCTTCATAACCCCTTCATGCTTTCAAACCCAGTACCATCTGTGTGACTCTTACGCATTACCAAGTCCAGCCACAGCACGAGGTACAACCTTGGCTGTCTCTGGAACACAGCCTCTTTGCACTTCCCAGAAGATTGCACCTCAGTGATGCTGCT
Organism: Mus pahari; assembly: GCF_900095145.1. Taxonomy (NCBI): domain Eukaryota; kingdom Metazoa; phylum Chordata; class Mammalia; order Rodentia; family Muridae; genus Mus; species Mus pahari. The sequence goes on along the minus strand of NC_034601.1, from coordinate 57,531,151 downwards.
CTCTTCTTAATCATTGCTAAGTTTCTTTCTTAGCTCCAGCTAACCAGCATCAATTGTCCCAGNAGTTCCTTCCANTCTTAACTCTANANCCAGANCCACATGGCTGAANCTGCCNAGTTCTGCTGCTTGCAGGAACTAGAACATGACCCTCTTGTACTATTACTTTGTCACTGGCTTCTGTTTTCCAAATCCTTCACTGTCTAAGCTTGGCTATCCTGGATCTTGCTCTGTAGATTGACCTTGAATGCAGAGATCAACATGCCTGTCTCCTGAGATTAAAGGTGTGTACCACCATGGCTGGATCTAAATTTAGCTTGGTAGGATCTTGCCCCAAAGTCCCACTCCCCTAATCTGTTATCTCCTAGAACACAGGAATTTGCTCCAAACTCTTCATAAGACTTAACCTGAGAACAAAGTCTCTGCTGGGCTTTTTTGAAACTTCCTTTGTCTATGCAGTTAATCTGACTCTCTTCACCTTAGCCTCAGGCAGACTTTTCAGACAAAGGCAAAAAGTAGCCACATTCTTCACCAAAATACCACCTCACTCCCAGCAACTTTTCCATAGTCCTTCTAGGATGACCCATTAAGCCCCTTTTAAAGCTTTCTACTGCGTTCCAAATCCAAAGTCCCAAAATCCACATTCTTTCAAATAAAAGCACGGTCAGGCCTATCACAGCAATACCCCAGTCCCTGGTACCAACTTCTGTCTTAGTTAGGGTTTTACTGCTGTGAACAGACACCATGACCATGGCAAGTATTATAAAAAAAAAAAAAAAAAAAAAAAAAATTGGGGCTAGCTTACAGGTTCAGAGGTTCAGTCCATTACCATCAAGGTGGGAGCATGGCAGCATCCAGGCAGGCATGGTGCAGGAGGAGCTGAGAGTTCTATGTCTCCATCCAAAGGCTGCTAGTGGAAGACTGACTTCCAGGCAACTAGGGTGAGGATCTTATGCCCACACCCACAGTGACACACCTATTCCAACAAGGCCATACCTCCAAATGGTGCCACTCCCTTGTCCAAGAATATACAAACCATCACATATACTATACTATACTATACTATACACCATACTATACTATACTTTTTCTACATGTGGCTTTTCTTCAAGGTTTCACATAATAGAAGTTGTAGAAATAATACTTTTCATCAGCATGATAGACTATGAAACAAGTAAAACTAAGTTACTGTCAAAAATAAAAGTAAAGAGCCTGGGGAAATGGCTCAACAGATAAAATATTTCCTGTGAGGTGGTGAGGACTGGACTTCAGATCCCCAGCACCCATGGAAATGCTGGGCCAGCATAGTGCCTTTTCTGTAACCCGAACATGCAGGACCTCAGTTAGAATCCCCCAGCAAGCTCACCAGCTAGACTGGCTAGCAGAATCTCTGAGCTTTGGGTTCCTACATAAACGTGATTATCAAGAAAGATAACCAACATCAACCTCTGGTCTCCAAATGGATCTGGACACGTGTGCCCCCACTCACAAGCATTCATGCACATACATGTACACTATAAAACACATGCACACACAAGCCAGAAATGTAAGGCTTGCTTTTCTATTGCAATCTATGAAATTTGAATTAAAACTATTTTATTTTACAGGTGCCTGATAATGTCTCAGAACGATTTGTTGATCATGCAGTAGTGTAAAAAAAAAAAAAAATGCACTACAAGAAAATGCATCATCAGCTTGCTATTTCCCTGATGGCCTTAATTTTAGAGTGGTCTCGGATTACTAAAGAAAAGACAAAGCACATTTTCTGGAATGAACTTGCAGAGGAGATGTGCCGGCTTAGACTCCGAAAGGGTTATAAAACTCCCAAAGTACCAGTTATCCATGGAACCACACTTTAAAAAAGTTTATGGTGATTAATAGCAGCATGTTCAGTTTTGCTTTATGTGAAAACACATTTGAGTAACTAGTCAGAAATACAAACCAGTTATGGCCTTACTGAAGAAAGGAAAAAGTTGATTCATTCTAAGATGAGATGGAGCGGAGCTGGTTTACAATAAACATGTAAAACACTCTGAAAATAGAATTTGTTTTCTTGTCATGCATATTATGTCTTCCCTCTGGTTAACATATTTTAAAGAATCATTCATTGATCTTTAGTTTGTGATATAATTTAGAAGCTGATACATAGAAATAAAGTTTGATTTATGACCATGCTGTCTACTAAAGATTATAACTTGTTTTAGGCAATTAAGTAGACAGGCCAAAGTTCAGTGAGTGGTGCCACCCTTGAAAAATTTAAAACAAAACAAAAACAGTGCTTGGCTAATAAGCTCTTGATAAGAACCTTCAATGCCCCACTTTTGTAAAGTCAGTTATTTAAAGGCAACAGCGTTAAGAGACAAGAAAAGTACCATCAGATACTTAGGGGTGTGTGAGAAGAATCTAAGACCATCACATGCTAGATAGTTGAAGGAAAACACTGACTTGAAAAGTCTTGAATGTGAATAATGGTAAAAGCACACTGGGATATCCTATCTGTACATATTAGGACATTGCTGGATGATTCATAGTAAAATCCTTTATACATTAGTATGAGTTATCTAAGTATGGTCCTATGAAAACAATTGGCTTAAAAGTATGTCAGTTAAGAATCAGTTCAAGAGTTCATTTTATTCAGTTAGGAGAATTAATTCAAAATTAAGCCATACTAATATGCTTTCTTCATTAGTGATGAATTTGGCCTGCATAGTAATTTTTATATTTAAGGAAGTACTTACATCAAAATTTGCACAACAGGAATACAATAACATATATTAATGCATTATTGTCCTTGGTGACCATTCTAAGGAAGATTTTAACTTATTAAATTATTAAAACAAATATTTTACAGTTTAAAAAAAATCTAGCTATTTCCCACCTGTCTGTTATGAAAAGGAAAATACCTAAAGATCTCCTTTACCTAATAGTATATAAGTCTAAACAAGATAAAAATATACAAACACAAAGATGAATTCTTTAGACACATTAGTATGCCACGTATCAACTAAATGTTCCAGCTACTCCAGCATGGTTTTGTGTAAATCCGACAATTTCATCATACTACAAATTTTAATAACATTCTTGAGGTTAGGAAAATAGGACATTACTTTCAGGGTGGCATTCAGACTTTTAAAAACTATGTTTTCCAATAATGCTCTATCAGAATATTTATTTTTTTATTATTTACCATTGGCATTTGCAACTATGCAATTATGGTCACTAGTCCATTCCGATCAAATTGAAGTTTGTTTTAGTTTTGTTATGTAGCCTACATTAGGCTGTGTAATTTACGTGCAGATAATAGATAAGTACAACTCATACGTTTTAAAATCCTTTAAGTTCAACTCAAAATGTTTTCCATGTTTCTTGACACTAAAAATGTAATAATTGACTTTTAGTTCATATTAAAAGTACATCTTGTAATAAAAATCCTGTTTGGAAACTGGTTCATTTTCACAATGAATTTTTTGGGGGAACATAATTTCTGCTTTGTGCACTTTGCAGTTAATAATATTTTCCATTTTTACTTTATTTTTTACAGGTTGTAACCACTGATATAGATATAAATCCACAAAGCGTTACATTTTCTTAAAGTTTGTGTGCAAAGATGTGTTAATCAAATTCCAGATGTTATTTTGTCTTTTAAGCATAATTTGAAGGTTTTCTTTGACTATTGTTGCTAGGAGAAAATTTTCCTATAGATAAAATTGGTTCATATATAATCAACACAAAATGTCGTGTAAAATTCTGTTTGACCACATTTTTCTAACCTCTTTATATATGTCTCAGTTTTACCTGTTGAAAGAATTTGTGCATTTTATTATGTTTTTTTCTCCAAAGCATTTTGCTTTTATGTAAATCCAGCAGTTCTGATTTGGGATTCAGAGGAAAGGAAGCTTTCATCTTACCTACATTCTTTTCCTTCTTGTTTTCTACTAATGCTTTGAGGATACATGAACCACCTTTTAAATGTTTGTTTTAAAATAATTATATGTGGTCAAGTAAGGTCAAGGGAAGTACAGATCTGAATCCTTGCTGCTCAGACACAGAAGATGCACAGGAAAGAGTCTCCGTGGATAAGGACACTGGTACTTTGGGCTCTAGCCATATTCATTTTTTTTAAAAAAACAGTATATAACAAAATATATATCATTCTGTGATTCCTTTCAAATCACACTGAACATTTAACTGTACTTTCATGTTTGGTTTAATATTGTATGAATGAAAAGCCTAAAAGGGATGATAGTGTTTATTTTTTAATTTATTTGGTACTGTCAAACACCTTTTCAGAATGAGCAAATGCTGCATTTGCATTTTGGAATTGTTATGTGAAAGATATTACAGATTCAGCAAGAAGGGAAATTTGTGCTTCCTTGTTGAACATTAAATTATTTTACTTTGCATTTTATAAAAGTACAAATTAAAACTGAGCCATTGAACTGCAATAAATCAACAATAGTGTCTCATTTCAAGAAATTTTTTGTATTGTACATAGATTTGTTCAATAAAACATTGTCCTTGTTGATAATGCAAGCGTTCAGTTTTATGTAGTACACTGATTTCAAGAATTCAGCTTACTTAAATGTGTTTTTTAGCCTCATAAAAGTGGGATGTTGCTGGGCGTGGTGGCGCACGCTTTTAATCCCAGCACTTGGGAGGCAGAGGCAAGTGGATTTCTGAGTTCGAGGCCAGCCTGGTCTACAGAGTGAGTTCCAGGACAGCCAGGGCTATACAGAGAAACCCTGTCTCGAAAAACCAAAAAAAGGGGGATGTTTCAGTTAATGTTATCACATTCAGAGTGTTGAGACATTTTGAAAGGATAGAAAATGATACAAGTAGGGGTTTTGTTGGTTTTATTTTTATTTTTTTATGAAGGGGTAAGAGTTGATGGATGGAGTTGAAAGAGTGGCTCAGAGCTTTAGAGAATGTTTTCTGTTCTTTATAAAGGACTTGAGTTCACAGATGCAGTTGCCAGCACCCACATGGCAGCTCACAATGGTCTAACTCTTTTTCTAGGAGAATTTAATGCCCTCTTCTGGCTGCCCTGGGCACCAGGCATACATGGCACACACACATATTACAAACATGCATACACTTAATGGCTACTGAAGTCATTTCAGATAAAGGATGACTGAAGTCTCTGTAGACTTGGGGCAAAAGGGGGTATCAGACCTCAGCAGATGCCAAGAAATGTCAACATTGGTGTCTTCAAAGATGAAGTGCTTCCTGGAACTTCAATGAGTCTCTGCAGTATCAGGATAAGTGTTTGCTGAGCATGCCATGCTCAGTATTTTCATGCTATTCTTAAAAGGACTAGGGGTGTGGTTCAGCCATAGAAGCATGTTTGGCATGCTTGAGGCCCTGGTTTTAAAGCCAATATTTTAAAAAAAAAAAAATTTATTGAAGTTACTGTTTATCCAGAAGTGATCTTGGGCATGAGGGCTCTTTTAGTTCAGTAGCAGGGAAAAAAAAAAAAACCTGCCCTATTAACTATAACTTAAAATTTTGAAAAATGGTATATAAGTAGGAATGTCTTTAATGCAACAGGACACCACTACAAGGGAATGAATAAGTGAGTTAAAGTGATTTGCACATATTACAGCAGTTTGAGTAGTAAAAATGTTACTGAAACATTCTAGAAATGAGATGTAGAATTTTCTGACTGAAAGACACATGCTGTTTGACAATGTAATCCATTTTCCACAACAGTACATCTATTAAGATATTTAGGCAAGTTGCTTAGGTAATATTCCATTTTTTCTTTGGATTTGGAAAAGTAGGTATACTTTTGTCTGTTTGGTGTTGCCACTATACCTGACATTAGATAATATATAAACATAGTTTATTCAGCTCACTGTTGGGGGACAAAAGCTGCGAAAGCATGCTGCCAATCTTGGCTGTATCATGGCCTGCTTAGCATCCAATTGGATCAAGGACCTCCACATAAAACCAGATACATTGAATATAGTAGAAAAAAAAGTGGGGGAAAACCTCGAACACATGAGTACAGGAGAAATTTTCCTAAACAGAACACCAATGGCTTATGCTCTAAGATCAAGAATCAACAAATGGGACCTCATAAAATTGCAAAGCTTTTGTAAGGCAAAGGTCACTGTTAATAAGACAAAAAGGCCACCAACAGATTGGGAAAAGATCTTTACCAATCCTAAATTCAATAGGGGGCTAATATCCAATATATATAAAGAACTCAAGAAGTTGGACTCCAGAAGACCAAATAACCCTCTTTAGAAAATGAGGTACAGAGCTAAACAAAGAATTCTCAACTGAGGAATAATGACAGCTGAGAAGCACCTGAAAAAAATGTTCAACATCCTTAATCATCAGGGAAATGCAAATCAAAACTACCCTGAGAATCCACCTCACACCAGTTAGAAGCTAAGATCAAAAATTCAGGTGACAGCAGATGCTGGCGAGGATGTAGAGAAAGAGGAGCACTCTTCCATTGCTGGTAGGAATGCAAGCTGGTTCAACCACTCTAGAAATCAGTCTGGCGGTTCCTCAGAAAACTGGACATAGTACTACCTGAGGACCTGGGTATACCAACATTCCTGGGCATATACCCAGAAGATGTTCCAGCATGTAATGAGGACACATGCTCTACTTTGTTCATAGCAGCCTATTTATAATAGAAGCTGGAAACAACCCAGATGTCCTTCAAAAGAGGAATGGATATAGAGAATGTGGTACATTTACACAATGGAATACTACTCAGCTATTAAAAACAATGGCTTCATAAAATTCTTAGGCAAATGGATGGATCTAGAAGATACCATCCTGAGTGAGGGGATCTAGAAGATACCATCCTAAGTGAGGTAACTCAGTCACAAAAGACCATACATAAGTGGATATAAGCAAAGAACGTGGGAATACCCATGATACAACTCATGGACCACATGAAGCTCAAGAAGAATGAAGACCAAAGAGTGGATGCTTCAGTCCTACTTAGAAAGGGGAACAAAGTAATCAAGGCACATAGAGGGTGGGAAGTACTTAGAAGAAAGAGAGGAGGGAAAAAGGGGGAGAATCAGGTATGGGAGATGTACAGAGAGAGGGTCAGAAAATTGAACAGAGGTATGTAGCAATGGGGGATGGGGAGCTGGGGGTAGCGACCAGAAAGTCGCAGATGCCAGGAAAGCAAGAGCCTCCCAGGACCCCACAGGGATTACATTGGCTGAAATACCCCATAAATGGTATGAAAGTGTCCATATCCAGAGGTTCGGCATGGCCCCCTGGTTGAGGGATAGGGCCACCCACCCATCTCAAAAACTTTAACCCAAAATTGCTCCTGTCTAAAGGAAATAGAGGAACAAAGAGTGGAGCAGAGACTAAAGGCAAGGCCATCCAGAGACTGTCCCACCTGGGGATCCATCCCACATGCAGATATCAAACCCAGACACTACTGCGGATGCCAAGACGTGCTTGTTGACAGGAGCCTGATATAGCTGTCTCCTGAGAGGCTCTGCCAGATCCTGACATATATAGATGCGGATGCTTGCAGCCAACCATAGGGCTGAGCACAGGGACCCCAGTGGAGGAGTTACAGGAAGGACTAAAGAAGCTCAAGGGGCCTTATCTGGCATCAATGGGAGGGGAGGCCCTTGGTCCTGTGAAGGCTTGATGCCCCAGTGAAGAGGAATGCTAGGGCAGTGAGGCAGGAGTGGGTAGGTGGATGAGGGAGCACCCTCATAGAAACAGGGTAAGCGGCAAATGGATAAGGGGTTGGCAGAGGGGAAACCAGGAAAGGGGATAACATTTGAAATGCAAATAAATAAAACATCCAATTACAAATATAAAAAAGGAAAACAGGCAGTATGCAGAAAAGAGGCAGGAGTGAGGAAGAGCCACACCGTTCTGTAACCAGCTCATAGGAGCAAACATTCTGTCAAGGAGGACTAGCGATCTGATACTTGGTTGGTGTTCTTCATACCTTAGATGGACTTAGTTCCCAGCCTATGAACATGTATACATGCTCAATTCAAATGTGCTATATCCGAGCAGTATAAAATATGTACTAATCTGTAGAACCAGTGGTTAACAAGGACACAAGTTTGGATTATCTATCACTATATTTAACTTGAAGAGTGCTACATACTGAAGAAAAATGGCTTCTGATTTACTATACTATCATTTACCCCCCATTGTCATAACAACTCAGGCATTAGTGTGAACAATACGCCTAAGAGAAGGATTATCCAACTGAATAATCAAATTTCTTGCATTTTGCCATGCAGTTTTCCCTACAAACATGAATGGAGACACATCCAAACAGATAACTTTACCTGAGAATCGGTGATTTCAGGGACAGAATGAAGTCTGGCTGACATACTTAGTAGATAATTCAGTATTTTCAGGAAAAGTGTGGTCCCTGGAACAGTACAATCAGTGTCATGTGGAAACTTGTTAAATATTAGATTGTAGAGGTTCCTGCAAGCTCTAATGCTGGCAGAGAACTGCAATAGGTTACACAGAGACTTGGTTCAACAGGACTTAACCGGACTGGTTCAAACTTATGGAATTTAAAACCAGACTGTTCTTTTTTGGATTTTTTTTTTGGGGGGGGGTTTCAAGACAGGGTTTCTCTGTATAGCCCAGGCTGTCCTGGAACTCACTTTGTAGACCAGGCTGGCCTCGAACTCAGAAATCTGCCTGCCTCTGCCTACCGAGTGCTGGGATTAAAGGCGTGCGCCACCACGCCCGGCTCAGACTTTATTTTAAACATACTTAAGTACAGTAAATGTTTGGAAAAATGTTTCCTGGTAACAATGACCTCAACAATCCCATATGCAAAATAAAACTTAAGGCATGAGTACATTGAAACTCTTTTGTAAAGTACATGTGGCCTCTACTATTTAAAGATGTGTTCTATAATTTACTGGTCTAAGATCTGGTGTGGTCTCTGACAGAGGTAGTGTAGAATCACCGGGCTATTAAGTACATGTGATCTCTCTGCTAAGGGTGGATTCTAGTGAGTAAAAAGCAAAGCTAAAGATTAGAGTCTGGGATAGGGAGGGAGAGTCAGGGATAAACATTCTGAGAGACTTGGGTGAGACCTAGTCCTACAAATAGCAAAGGTCATGAGGTCCCTTCTGTTCCTAGGTGGAAAACACGTACACATCCTTTCCACTTAAGAACGAAGCCTGGGCAATCCACATTCCTGGTTCCCTAGTGCTTATTTATGAGCTTATAACTTCTACATCTATCACAAAGCTTGGGTAATTCTTATACAAGCTTGTAAAAGAAAATTTTATTTGCCAGATACAATTGTTATCTCCAAGGCTTACTGCTGAATTCGCTCCTCCTTCTAGCTCTTTATGAATTCAGCTGGCTGGTTCAATCTAGCTGTTCTGGCTCAAAACTTCTCTCCAAGGTGACTCAAACAGGCTTCTCTTGGCTTCTGACTGAATTGCTCAACTTGGCCTCAAGCTATCTCTGGCAATCGGTTCTAGCTTCTGGCTCCTCACTCTCTGGCTCATTCTGTCTTCACTTGCAGTCTGTTTTTGTAAAACAGTCCTGGTAAAACTGCACACATGCACACACATACCACACCACACCACGCCACCTCTTTTTCTAGCTGCTTTCTTAAGTCACCTTTTTCCTGTGTTGTTCTCATGATAATTGGGTGTATCCTATCTCTGACTCCTTCTGTTAAATCTTTCTCATTCATCACTTTGCCCTTCAATTAGACATCACTTTCAAACATGGCTTCTTTCTTCTACAAACTAACTTTATCCTCACCTTTTGGAATTAAAGGTGTGTACTAAGCACATGCTTGTACTCCAGCCAAAAGGTGTGTCATTCCTGACAGGTAACAGACCTAGAAGGGCTTTTGATGTGATCCCCTTGCCAGAGTAGCCCATATTGCTGGATTAAAATTCCTCTACACAAATGAAGGGTCAAAAATAGGTAATAAACAACATAGTGTATTACATTTCCCCATATGGAAAACTCCCCTTAAATTTAATGCCTTCTCAGAAACACCCCCATTGGTAGGCACTTTGCAACTTAGTAAATAGATAGTAAGAATTGGTCCCTGAAACAGTTTAACACCTGAGAAAATTTTATTTACATTTAAAAATATTGAGTATACTCTGGTGTCTCCTCAAAATGTATGCCTTTACATCAGAGTTATTAGAAACTGTCAAAAGGGTATGTAGACAAGACTACTCAAATTCTAGAATTGTAGTTCTATTGTGGAAATCTCATTTATTAAGAAGATACAATTAAATGGATATAATGACATCAATATACCCATGGATTAATAAATCTCCCAGCTCTTATCAGAGTTACTGAGTAGATTCTATCTGTAGTAGATTGTTATTATCACAAAAACTCCAAACTAGCCAAGGTGTCCAGGAAGAGTAAGAAACTGCAGAATGCTTAGCCTTAAAATCACACACAGAAACACACACACACACACACACACACACACACACANACACACACACACACAGAGAGAGAGAGAGAGAGAGAGAGAGAGAGAGAGAGAGAGAGAGAGAGAGAGAGAAAGAAGAGAGAGAGAACTCCTCCCCCCCCAGTTTCCCCCCCTCCCCCAAGGCTCAGGCAAGGAAATGGAAAGAGGCAATAGATGATGACTAGAAGGCTGTCTTCTGGACACAGCAGGGCATCAGCAAATATGTAATTATAGAATATGACAGCCTGCATAAACCTAATCCAGGCCAAATCCTAACATGGACAGGAAAGTTCCACATCCAGTCCATTTTCTCTAGCTTAAGAGTAGCAATTGTTAGCCATCGGAGAGGCAAAAGGAGGTTTTTCTAAGGGTTTAGTCAGCCTCTGGTAAGTTGACCACACTTTAGTTGAAGCCCATACATCCAATTACTCTTGGCAGCACAAATGGTCTTGACAGGTTTTAAAAATAAAGGAACAAGGTTGGATAGGTAAAAAAGTGGGGGGTGGATCTTGGAAAAATATTGGGAAGGGAGTGAATGTGATTAAAATGTACAGAATGCTCAAAGAACTAATAAATCTATCTATCTATCTGTCTGTCTGTCTGTCTGTCTGTCTGTCTGTCTGTCTGTCTGTCTTTGTGTTGTTTTTAACAAAATCTCAGTCACTCAATTTTGTCAATAAAGACTTAGGAGCCACATGCTGGGATGAAAGCCTGCTAGCTCAGAAAGGCAGAGAAAGCACGCAGCTGGTCTTCCTCCTTAGCTGATGTTCCAAAAGGAAGTTCTCCCCAAACTGAATGTCCATTCCCTTCTACTTCCTGTGTGTCTGTATTCCTGACTTCCTATTATTCTTTACTTTCTTTTTTCCTGTTCAGTCCCTGTCAACTGGTTGTTTGCTCTGCCTCTTGACCTATATTTGACTTTATTTAATCCTGTTTACAATAAGCATAATGCTCTTGGATTAAAGGTGTGTGCTAAGGCTGAGCCAAAACCAAACTAGAAACATGGTTTTCCCAGTAAACAGCACAATCTTGGGGCTCGGTGTGATCAAATACCCTGGAATATTTATTTACTTTCGGTTTTCCAGACAGGATTTCTCTGTTTAGCCCTGCCGGTCCTGGAACTCACTCTATAGACCAGGCTGGCCTTGAACTCAAAGATCCTCCTGCCTCTGCCTCCCAAGTGCTGGGACTAAAGGTGTGTACCACCACCCACAGGGATTATAAATTATTTTTAAAAGAATATCGAACTGAGTTTATATTTCTGTAAAATGGGACAACTATTCTTGCAAGGTTATAAGAATTAAGTCCATATGGGACCTGAGGCTGAGTCCTTATTATGCCTTTACCAAATTTGTTCTGATTATTATCCTGCCTCTGATCTTATGGTCATATTGAAAATTCTACTTGCCTTTATATTGCCACCCAGTCACAATTAACTCAGCATCCTCTCTCTGCCCCAACCTTCTCTATATGATTTATTCTTTCTTAGGCATCATCACTTGCTCCAGAAAATCTGAGCAATACTCATATCACCCAACCTACTCTACCCAGTGTTCCTTTTGTCAGGAAATGGCAACTCCGGTGGTCCAAACCAATGCCTGCGTTACCAAAGACTATCAGATCTTCCACTCTATCTCAAGGTATCATTTCTTGTCACACAGACTATTAGAGTTGCCTTCCAATTGTGCCCTCTTTCTTCTTCACTGCCTTCAGGCTACTATGGTATGCTTCATACCCTATCAAGTGATCCTGTTTGAAACAAGTCGATCATATCATTCCTGTTCAAAAAAGAAAAAGTGGCCTCACAACTTTTTTTTTTTAAGTATGTCTACTATGTGCCAGGCTTTGTAAAGGTCAGGAAACAAAATTGTTTGCCCTACAGAACATACCTTATAATGGGATGGGTGTGGGATAGGAACAATAAACAATATAATATACTAAACTATATAAACACTTTGGAGACAAATGAAATGGGTAGGAAACATAAGCGACTGTGGGTGTAGACTTTGAATATGGTAAATCATTAGGGCCTTCCTAGTAATATTTTGAATCAGGGAAATGAATAAATGGTAGGAAAAATGAGCTAAGGAAAATGTCTAAAGGGAAGACCCTCTCAGGTAAAACATCAAGAACACAGGCTTTGAAGCAGAGACCTGCAATACATGTCTAAGGTAGTTATCAAAAGGAAACCCTTGTGGTTATCTGCAAGAATTATTTAGAAAATAAAAGAACTGAAGTCAGAGGTCAAACATAAAACACGTCTACAGAATGGCCTTCAAATTTCTACATCTGCATGATCCAATCCAGTAGCCACTTGCCACGTGTGGATATTAAAACTTTAGTCAAATTCACATAAAATTTGAAATTAAGTTCTTCAGTTTTGCTACCGTACTGCGAGGTCTCAAAATCCAGATGTGGACAGTTGTTAGTGTGGACAATAGAACAATATTTTCATCATCTCAGAAACGACCTTGGGCACGGTTTGAATCAATGGCTCACCTGGGCATGATTTTCCTTCTCAGGGAACATTTGTTAGCCTGGAGGCATTTTCACTCGTATCAAGTGAGAGAAGGGGCACACTATTCTCTGTGGAAATGTAGGGATGATGTTAGGCACCCTGCAACCTCTACAACAATAAATTACCCTGCCCCAAATCTCAATAGTTCTGTATTTAGAAAAAACTCTAATCGAAATCCAGTTTCTCCTTCATACTCATAACACAAGTCACTTTCCACCCAAGGTGTTTGTGTATATATATTTTCCCCACACCAGCCAAATGACTACTAACTGTATTGGGGGACACCAGCCACTAATTCAAATCGAATGGCAGGCAGGTCCTGCAGCTAGAGGTGCAGTCCCAAGATTGTGTGGCACCTTGCCCCTCCAGCTCCACATTAGCTGCAAATCTGAAGCCTCAGGTTGTTTCAGTTGTACTTAATGGTCAACCAGCTGGCAGTTGAGGTTCTTGGGCTCAAAGAATTATACAGCTATCCAAAAGGCGGAGAAGCAAGTTATAGTTCTTTCAAAACATTTTCTCCCTAGAGCGTTTCAAAGTGTAGTCTAATTTTTGTAGCTAAAGAATATCAAAGTGCTGGCTCCCCTAACTCAGAAGTGGCTAGTTTCAAAAAGTACCGGGGTATGACGGGGGCTCGCTTGGGCGCTCCAACCCTGCCTCCACCATCAGGCACGCGCGCGCACGCGCCGCACTTTAAGTCGCCCTTTCGGAGGAGGCATTCCCCCCCCCCCCCCCCGCAGATGAGTTTAAAGGTTCGTTTCTAGCCAAGCCTCGAGTGGAAGGTGGATGGATGCTTAGGACACTTCTTTAAAGCGCGAACTGTGGAACTCTACTCCAATAGAGGCCGGAGCCCCAAGTCGGAACTTCATTTCCTCGCTGACTTTCTGAGCTAGCACTTCCGCCCGGGGAGGGGTGGGGGCTGGAATCTCCGAGACCCTTCCGGCGCTTGCGAGGGATTGAAAAGGCACTTCCGGTGTCTGTTGCCAAGGCGCCGGCCGGCCCGCGGGCCGTGAGGGCGACACTGGTGGCGTCGTCCTCTGCCCCCATCCCCGGGGGCGAGATGTCGGGGCTCAGCCACTTAGAGTCGGAGGGCTGCCGAAACCTACTCGGCCTGCTGGACAACGACGAGATCATGGCCCTCTGCGACACCGTCACCAATCGCCTGGTGCAGCCTGTGGACCGCCAAGGTTGGCGCCGGAGGGGCCTTGTCACCCCCGGGGATCGGGTCGGGTCGGGAGAGGCGGCTCCACCGGGGTTGACGCCCAAGCCGCGGAAAGGCCGCCCCGGGCTGGCGCCGCGCAGCTCTGCCGCCTCCCCGCCGGCCGAGCGGGGTCCCGGGACGCTGGTGGGTCGGACCGTGGTCCCGGCTGGGTAAAGCTTGGCTGCCGTGCGGACCCAGACGTGCACCAGATGAGCCGTGATGTTCAGGAGACCCCAGACTGTGTTTCAGTTTTCAGTTTCGATCTCCGAGGAGATCAGTCAGCTCCTGCTGTTTTCTTTCAGTCCTGCGGGAAATAATAAACACCGTTTGTCAGTGTCTTAGGTAAATACCCACCGAAACAAATAAAAGGCAGACAGTTTTAATCCACGTATGTCAAGGAACGCTCAGCCTCTTCGTCCTACATTCATTCGTAGTTGCGAAGTGGCAAGACCACACTTTTTTTTTTTTTTTTTTTTTCAAAAGGTTGTATAAAAGACACAACGAACGGACATATGTACGTTGCATGTATAAAACATTAAAAAATATCCTTACTAAATACATTAGTGAAACGGATGTTGTTGAAAAGAAAGGGATAGAAATGACAGACAAAACAAAAAGAAAACCACCCCTAAACCTCCAAAACAAACAACCAAATTTAGTAGCTATCCTGAAATGGGTGGGGAAAACATGATAGTGTCTTTAGGGAAGTTTGAAATAGGGGCATCAAAGATATTGTGTGTCTGTGGGATAAGATCTTTGGAAGGTAGGTGTAATGAGTGCATTTTCTTCCTTTTTCTTTTTCTTTTTTTAATTCTTGCTATTTTGCAGCAGTAGTCTATCTGAAAGATATTTGGTCTGTGTTTTCAGCCCAATTTTTTAGTTTATAAAACATCTTGATTCTGCTGTTTTTCAGCTCTGATTATTTGTAGAATCAGAAGTTTGGCAATATTCCTTGGTATCATATATTGTGATTTTAATCACTTTCTCAAGGTTTATGGATCTTAGGTATTTGGGGCGTAGAAATACTTTTTTTTCTGGGTCAGAAATTTTCTGGATCACTGTCTAGTCCTGGCTGTCCTTGATTCACTTTGTAGACCAGACTGGCCTCGAACTCAAGAGATCTGGCTGCCTCTGCCTACCAAGTGCTGGGTCTAAGGGTGTGCACCACCACTGCCTGGCAAGGTGAAGGAAGTTTAAAATGTAAGGGATTGCAGAAGCCGACAGATAGGTAAGTTCTTGCTTTTCAAGCCATAGCCATGCTGTGTAAAAGCAAGAATCAGGACAAGAGTTTAAATCATTTTCAATAAAATCAAAACTTTTGCTGAAGTTGGGCAAATTAACAAGTGCCTTGTAACTGTCTGGTTTGTTGTTACTTTTTTTCTAGATGCTATTCGTGCAATATTAGTGTATAGCCAAAGTGTAGAAGAACTTCTGAGGCGCAAAAAAGTCCACCGAGAAGTCATATTTAAGTATTTGGCAAAGCAAGGAGTGGTTGTACCTCCCACTGCTGAAAAACACAGTCTTATTCAGTATGCAAAAGATTACTGGAGAAAACAGTCACCAAAACTGAAGGACACAGCAGAGCCAGTTAAGGAGACGGAGGACATCCAGCTCTTTGAGCAGGTATGCTAGATTTGTACTTACATTCTAAATCCTCGTTCTGTCTGAAACTCTGCCCGATCCTGGCTCTGAGGTACACGGTTCCTAGTCCTTTCGTTTTCCAGTCTCGGTCTCCTTTACATGCTCTAAGACCATGAAAGTAACGTAGACACAGAGTATTTCTCAGATTTATTGATGTGTATGTCATCTATTGAATTGGGTGTGAGAGTCTTTCCATAAGTGAGAATTATTGTATTATTGTAAAGTATACTATGTGCATATTTTCATTTTAAGCGAATTTGGAAAGCTATTGTAAACTTCCTATTTTTTTTTAAAGATTTATTTATTTATTATATGTAAGTACACTGTAGCTGTCTTCAGACACTCCAGAAGACGGCGCCAGATCTCATTACGGATGGTTGTGAGCCACCATGTGGTTGCTGGGATTTGAACTCAGGACCTTTGGAAGAGCAGACGGGTGCTCTTACCTGTTGAGCCATCTCACCAGCCTGTAAACTTCCTATTTCATTTTATAAGTCTGCATTCGGTAGCCATGTAAAAATTTCACTTAAGAAGTTAAAAACAAATTACACTTTTCAGTTAATCCTGGTTGCTCTCAAGTATGTGTGTGTGTTCGATATTGAGTACTTAATGTTAATTGACTGAACTCTGGATAATTGCTGAGCTTTTACAGTAGGAAAGAATGTTTTAAGGTTTTGTTTGCTTAATATACTGAAAAATAAAATGCTCATAGCAATTTACTATACTAAAAAGAAAAAAAAAAGAAATGGCCATTATGTTTATTCTGAAGACATGGAAAATATACTTAAATATCACATATCATGCCAAATATATTGAATAGCAGATACTTGGTTTTGTATAGAATAAGGTATGATATCTTATTCTTGGTGAGGTACTATATTTTGAAATATATAGAAGTATGAGATCTAGTTTATAGGGTTTTTATAGTAATATTCCCTTTTAATTAAAGAAAAGAAAAAGAAACAGTAGTTAGATAGTGGTGGTGCATGCCTTGACTCCCAGTACTTGGGAGTGGGGTGAAGCAGAGGCAAGTAGATCTCTGTGAGTTCTAAGACAGTCTGGTCTACGAGTTTAAGGACAACCAAGGCTACACAGAATCCCTATCTCAAAAAACCAAACCAAAAATAGTATTAATTCCACTATAGAAAATTATCCATTTTGAAGTATCTGTTTAAAGAGGGTAGGGAGGCATTTTTAAAAAATGATTCTGACACACTGGTTAGAAAAAAAAAAGTCATTTTATGCTAGAGCAGATACCATGAGTGGCAAGAGCTGAAGTAGAATTCATGATGATGTTAGAAAATTGTACAAATTTCTTACGAGTTTTATTAATTACTGTAGTTGTAGTTGTAGTTTTTATAATTCCCTTTCTTTAGAGTCCATAAGAGATTCATTTGAAGCAATTGTTGTAAAGTTTTGAGAGATGTGTGTAATCGGGGAAAATCATGCACAATCATGCATGTTATCATTGACTGTTCATCTTAGTACTGATATTTTAAAGAGCTTTGTTCATTTCTTATTTTTGTAAACTTGCTTCTTCTAGGGCCAAGCTCATGGGGATTAAATATAACATTCCTATATTACTGTTTCATAATTGGTTTTGAAGAGAGAGGATATTAGAATAGGTGGACTGTTCTATGCCTGTAACATCAGCATACAGAGGACAAGAAATGTGGTGATTGCAAGCCCCAGATCAGTTTTGGATACATAGTAGATTCTTTTTAGTTTTTTGAGACAGGATTTCTCTGTATAGCCCTGGCTGTCCTGGAACTCACTCTGTATACCAGGCTGGCCTCGAACTCAGAAATCTTCCTGCCTCTGCCTCCCGAGTGCTGGAATCAATGGCATGCACCACCATGCCCAGCCAGCCGAGACATAATAGATTCTTAAAAGAAGGAAAACCTCAAAGGTCTAGAAGACCTATCTGGCTTGATATCAAACCCAGCAAAGAAAAGAGAATGGGAGGGAGTTGGGAAGAGGGTGGGAGGGGGAGAGAAGGAGAATGAATGGATGAGAGAATGCTTAGAGCTCAACCCAACTTTACCTCAGCCTCCTGAGAGCTGACACCCTAGCTGGGTGACACTGAACCAAGCAGGGGTCTTGTTACATTTTACTTGGCCAAAATTTAAATTTAAAAGGTTTACTTCCTTTTTTGAAAAGAAGGTTCTCTGGCAGGGTTGTGGTCCCTTTGCTCTAAGCAGTGCATTGGCACTTAGGAATCTGCTTAGGTAGAACTGTGGGTATGAGAGGTGGCCCTTCACTTTACTTTCTTTTTGTTTCACAGCAGGCAAAGGAAGAGAAGGAAGCTGAAAAGGTTGATTTTCGTCGCTTAGGAGAAGAATTCTGTCATTGGTTCTTTGAACTTCTTAATTCTCAGAATCCTTTTCTGGGCCCACCTCATGATGACTGGGGCCCACAGCACTTCTGGCATGACGCCAAGCTTAGGTTTTATTATAACACCTCAGAACAAAACATGACAGATTACCAAGGAGCAGAAATCGTCAGCCTTCGCTTACTGTCATTAGTCAAAGAGGAATTTCTCTTTCTCAGTCCCAACCTTGATTCTCAAGGACTAAAATGTGCGTCTTCTCCTCATGGATTAGTTATGGTTGGCGTTGCAGGGACTGTCCACCGAGGAAATTCTTGTTTGGGCATATTTGAACAAATTTTTGGACTTATCCGTAGCCCTTTTGTGGAAAATACTTGGAAAATCAAATTTATCAACCTGAGAATCATTGGAGAAAGTTCCCTTGCTCCTGGATCATCACTGAAGCCATCTATAACATTTGAACAGAGTGATCTGGAGGCCTTTTATAACGTAATCACTTTGTGTAGTAGCCCTGAAGTAAGACCTAACATAAGGCAGATAATAGATAGTGGCACTGGAGACCAGGTTTTACGTAGTGGAGATGAAGCATTGTTGAACAAAAGGGAAATGAATTTGCCTAACCCTCTAAAGCATTGAGCACTGTACATCTGCTTGAAGAAACTGCAGAAACACAACCCGGACCATCTATCTCTAAGCCACTGAGATGTGAGAATTGACATATTTTAGTTGAAATACCTTTTCGGACTACAGACTAATGTGAATACTTGCCTATTTCTACCTGAGTTACAGCAAATGTTCTGAGAACTTATTGCGGTCCACCAAATAAATCCCACTTTAGATATTGTAGATACCTGTGTGCCTTAGAAACTTTAGGTAATGTTTTCACTTTATTTAGTGACGAGCCTACTCATCCCTGCTTCCAAGTGGTGGGGGTTAATATTATTCATGTTCATAGCTTACTGGATCTCTTACAAATGCATCTCACTAAAGTGTTGTCAAAAGAAAACAGCATTTTAAAGTATGTTTAATATAAAAGTCTTAATTATATAAGATACAAATAATGGACTTGTTCAAAAAGTCCAGTAATTTAGCCTGGGAAGAACTTAGCTGCCCTTTTGAAACTTCGTTTTGAAGTTACCAGTTCTAGTCCAAGCAAATATCTCAAAATCTGCTGCTCTTCTGAATTATTTTGGGTAATCAATGCTGTTGTCAACACAGACCTTTTTACTGCTTAGACTTCAGCCAACAAGGTACAGAATGTTTCCTATAATAAATACTCTAAAGATGGAAGGTATGCTTTGAAATTTTAAAGGTATTCACAATTCCTAACAAATTACGGTTTTTTTCTCCTGATTGATCTTGTCAGAGGTTGACTCTCCACAAAATAAAAATAAATCATAGAGTTGTGCAAATAAAAACAGCAAAATCCGTTTAGAACTTAAAACATAGGTTTGCACATATGTATACGTATATCCTAACAGTTTTCCACCTCTATGTTACTAGATTTGAGATCCAAAGTAGGCTTGACAGGTTAATTAGACAGTTGCCTTAGTGTTTAAATTGTTCATCACCTGGTAGCTAGTTGCTGATCCTGGATTTGGTTTGGAATTTTAAACTTTATAATTTGGAAGAAATTCTGGAAAATCTGACGGTGTATTATACTTGTTAAATTTTTGCATTTAACTCTGATAACTGGGGAGATTAGTTACAGTTATTGGAAGTAAGAGGTAAAAATTCACCACTCCACCTTTGATTTTTAGTGGCATGAAGAGCACAAATAAGCATGTTTTAACACGAAGGAATTTTTTTTTTTTTTTTGGTCTGTATAAGAAGAGTAGACTGTTTAGATTCAGTGCACAGTTCTTTTTTTTTTTTTTTTTAATTTATTTATTATAAATAAGTACACCAGAAGAGGGCATCAGATCTCATTATGGGTGGTTGTACTACCATGTGGTTGCTGGGATTTGAACACAGGACCTTAGGAAGAGCAGTCAGTGTTCTTACCCACTGAGCCATCTCACCAACCCCAAGTGCACTTGGGTTTCTCCTTAAGAAAGGAGAGCTGTAGGCAATTTAACAACAACCAACCCAAATTTCCTATTATTTTCTGTATAGTAAGTATAATTAGGTATAAAGGAACAATAATTTGCAAAAAACAATTTTCATGTTTATAAGGCAAAACAACCAGATCACATTCTTATTCACTATCTACCTCTACTTGGGTTTTGAAAATTCAGTTTGATTTTATACTTTACATTTTCTTTTTAAAAATTTTTCCATACAGTTTCTCTGTGTTGCCCTGGCCATCTTGGAACTTGATCTGTAGACCAGGCTAGCCATGAATTCATAGAGATCTGTTCACCTCTGCCTTCTGAGTGCTGGAATTAAAGACATACTCCACCACATCTCAATATACTTTCTTAGGTTTCAAGTATCAATATAAATGCCCTGAGAAAAACATAAGATTAAAAACAAACCATGGGCTATTTGTGTCACTGCTATAGAAAGATTTTTTTAAAAAGCTATGTTCCATATTGAATTTTTGAATTCTTCAAAAGCCTAGGGAAGGCATAGATTTCTACACAGCTTTAAGTCAACTTGAAATTTTTGAAGTATTAGTAATAGATTGAGAGGATTGACTACTTTTTTCAGGTTAATATTTCAGGTGGGATATTCTTACAGCTAAAGCAATCTAACAAAGATATACAGAGAAATAATGAAAATGTTCAGAGAAAGAAATCCAGAATTGAAATCTATTCAAGAAGTTTGGAACCAAAAGAAAAGTGCAAGTGTGTATGTTAGGGAACAGCTGAGGCAAGGTCTGTTTTGCTGTATTCTACCTAGCTAATACTTGAAAAAAATCTAGCAAGTACCACTCTGCATAGAATATGGAGTGATTGGCATGCTGACTTGTTTTATGTCAATTTGACACAAGCTGGAGTCTGAGGAGGAGGGAATCTAGATTGAGAAGATGTCTCAAAGGTGGAGCTGCAGAGCATTTTCTTAGTGATTGATGGGGGAGGGCCCAACCCATTGTGAAGCCACCCTGGGCTGATGTTCTTGGTTTCTACAAGAAAGCAGGCTGAACAAGCAGGTAAGTAACACCCCTCCATGGCCTCTGCATCACTTCCTGCCTTCAGGTTCCTGTCCTGTTTGAGTTCCTGTGCTGACATCCTTCAGTGATGAACAGTGTTGTGGAAGTGTCCTGAATAAATTCTTTCTCAAGTGGCTTTGGTAACGGTGTTGTGTCACAGCAGTAGTAGCCTTCATTAAGGCAGGGTTTCAGATTTAGGGATCTTCTGGGCTTTGCTGAAAACTATTTTGCCCAGAGTCTAATAGCAGGGTAGGTACATGGTGAAATACTCCTCTAAGACTGACGAGCCTTAGCTCCCGGGAATCCCAAGTGAGTCACTTCAAGCTGGAGAGCTGGAGATTGATGCAAAAGCGAGAGGAGTTTATTGTTCCAGCGTGCTAGAGTTGTCCTAAACCCAAAGAAAGAGGTGGTGATGCCAGGGCAGGCCCCTTCCAGTTTTTACACAGTTTCCAGTGGCAGAGTAGAACATCAGTAACTAGGCACAATGTGATTGGCAGAACAGTGTGACTTTTAAACTGATTGGTCCTTAGGGAATGAGGTAGCTAGGGCTTCCCTTATCTCATCATTTCTAGGAGAGGAGGGCTGCCTGGTGGAATTTTCCGAAGGTCTTGTGCTGACCTCTTCACTCCCTTTTGTTAAAATGACTAAATAAAAAATGTTCAAATCTTGCACTGAGTTTTAGGCAGGGTTAAATTTAGATCTTCTTTTTCATGTGTCTTAAAAACTAAAATGCCAAACTACAGAAAAAAGCCATGTGTAATTTATTAAGCTGCCTTGTGAACAATAGCAGGTCTGGAGATATTCTGCTTTCTTCCCAGGAGGTGTTTTTCTGTGAAAAGAAGGCTGATTACCTAATCTTATTAAAATTTTATATATGTAAATGTACATGATTATAGCTAGATGTGGTGGTACACGCTTTTAACCCCAGCAGTTGAGAGGTAGGAAGATCTCTGATTCCCTGATCTTGAGTGAGTCTCAGGACGGCCAAAACGACATAGCAAAACCGAATGTTGCTAGAGCGGTAGTATTTTACTTTGCAATCCATTTTCTTCTTGAAGTTATTTGCACGGGATGAACAGTAGATAACCTCACTAATTAGATGACAGTTACCTTTCTTTGTACATTGACTGACTTACTGTGACTGCAGTAGGAATAGCTGATGCTACAGCCTAGTTTTTATTTTTTTTTTTGAGTCATGTTTAGCCTGAGGTGTCCTGGAACTCACTGTGTAGACCATGCTGACCTCAACTCACAAGAGATCTGCCTGCCTCTGCCTCCTCAGTGCTGGGATTAAATGTATGTGCCCCTATATCTGACTAGAATCTAGAATGAAATCCAAGTAAAAGATTAATGTTTAATCCTTTTTGACTAATCATCCCCAGAATGAACATTGTCATTTGTTTATTGTCATCTTTTAAAAGCAAAGATGCCTTATATTTTAAAGAATATTTCCATGTATTCGTGTAGTGTGTGTGTGTGTGTGTGTGTGTGTGTGTGTGCGCGTGCGCATGCGCATATATACCATGGCATGTGGTGAGGTCAGACAACACGAAAATACATTCTCCACTTGTGGGAAATAGAGATTGTCAGGCCTGGTGGGAAAGTGCCTTCATTTGCTGACTCCCTATTTTTATGTAAATATTTCTTAAAGTTAAACTTGCTTTAGGAGCTTTGAATACATTGAGACATTGTCATGTGTTTCGAATGGCTGCTTCAGTTTTGTCTTTGAGGACTTGGCAAGAATGTGTTTTCTCCTCTTCTCACTGAGATCCTCTGTTAGCTTTCATTGGCACATTTTTTTGGCCATTAACAGTCCCTTATGTGTTATGAGTTTACCAAGTATTCTTTCTTAACCCTTGCTGGATGTTAAGTTGGGATTGCAATTGTCTCTTTTACATTCTATTTCTATTATTTGAGATTAAAGTTTAAGAGTTGTTTTGATTTTAAATTCCTGGAATGGGATTGAACCCAAGGTCATAGGCACTAGGTAAGCATATTACCATTGAGATCCACCTTCTGTGCCTACCCTCCTTTTAAGGTGTATTTTGAGACAGGGCCAAAGGCTGTCCGCCTTGCCTCAGCCTCCTGGGGAGCTGGTTTTACATGGCTTGAACTATGGTGCTTTTTACAACAAATACTTTTTTGTTTTTCACCAACGATGGATACTGATGACTATCTGAATGTAGTCATTGTTTAAAACTTTAATAATTTTAATATCTGAACTGGGTGTACTTTAAATCCTAGCAACTCAGGAGGCAGAGGCAGGTGGATCTCTGAGTTCAAGGCTACCCTGGTCAAGCCAATGCAAGTCTAGTGAGTTCCAGGACACCCAGAACTACATAGTGAAACCTGTTTCTAAACAAACAAACAAAAAAATTTAAAAAAAAAAAGTTATGCTGGAGAGATGGCTCTGGTTAAGAGCACCAACTGCTTTTCCAGAAGTCCTAAGTTCAATTCCCAGCAACCACATGCTGGCTAACAACCATCTGTAATGAGATCTGATGTCCTCTTCTGGCGTGTCTGAAGAGAGCAATGGTGTACTCATATACATAAAATAAATTTTTAAAAAGTATGTATACAGTTGCTAGAGCGATGCACTTGCTGCTCTCTCAGAGAACCTGCATTCAATTCCCAGCACCCACATGGCAACTCATAGCCATCTTTAAGTACGGTTCCAGGGATCTGACTTCATCTTCTGGCCTGTGTACATGGTACACATACATAAAGGCGAAACTCACACAGGTAAAAAATAAAAATATATCTTTAAAGAAATAATCACAATTTTACATATTTGTGTCATTAGTATTTGAAGTTTTGTTTGCAGTGAGTAATACCCAGAAAATGATAATGAAAAAATTTATTTTATACTAGAACCAGAAAGGGAAACATGCATTGTCTTTAGCATATTATTTAATCACTATACTCTCTGAATGTTTTGCTAAACTGTTTTTTGTGCTTTTACACATATTTAAATATATTTGAGTTTTAAACTATAAAGTGGTTGGGCAGAAACCAAATGAAAAACTGTTGCAGGAAATTCTCCACTTCTGATGGGTTGACCTGAGATCTTTTGACTGATGGGGAAAGCCACCCAGGGGAGAGCGCGTTTTAGTCACTGCTGAAGATTCATGTATTCACGGGGAGGACTGCGGTGTGACCTCCCTATAAACCCTGGAACACAAGTGGTGGACTTAGGACTTCAGAAAAACAATGTGTGTGCTATGCAAGAGATCCTGAAAGCAGTGTTTTCAAAGATCACAAACAGACAAATGAGGACAGTGATGGCTATCTGAAGTGATGTTTGGCCTTAAATCCATTTATTATCAGTCAGAATCATACTACATGTCACGTAGCTTTAAAATATCATCAAAATCTCACGATTGTTTTGTTTTCTTTAAAGAATCTTATTTATTCTTTGGCAATTTCATGCATTGAAATTGTGTGGAAGCTTGACCATATCCACCCTACTCTCCTTGCCTACTTCTCCCAGGTTCCTCCAGCACATGCTCACTCTCCTCCCAGGTCCCCTCCCCACCTTTTGTAACTCTCGGTCCAGTTAAGGATGT
The DNA here is from genome assembly GCF_900095145.1 of Mus pahari. Taxonomy (NCBI): domain Eukaryota; kingdom Metazoa; phylum Chordata; class Mammalia; order Rodentia; family Muridae; genus Mus; species Mus pahari. The sequence continues at coordinate 57,506,376 of NC_034601.1, read as the reverse complement.
CTGTTGCAGTGCTGACTGATCTCCTTGGCGTGCTCTTAAACAGGCAGCTGTAGGTGCTGGGAGTTCAGAAGCACACTGGCCATGTCGTGTCCAGATGATGACACGTCACATCATTCTTCCACATCCTTCAGCTACTTTATTTTTAAAACACATTGACTTCACTGGTAAATTAATTTCAACAGGTCATTATTTTCTTGGCCACCATGCCAGGTAGATGAAACAAAATTTAGAAGCATCTTACAGAATTTTAGTAAGCCATAAGTTACTTGCTAGAAGTTAGTTAGGGAAAGCAGAAACTATTGGAATAGTTTTATCAGCAAGAAAACGGTGAAGGCAGAAGAGGTGGCTCAGGAGTTAAGAGCTCCTGCTGCTCCAACAGGATACAGATTCTCAGCACTCATGTTTCAGGAGACCCGATGTCCTCTTGGCTTCCATGAGCACAAGACAGGCACATGATGCAAATACACACATACACCAGTGCACATGCAAAGAAACCTTTAGAACATAGCATTACTGAGAGCCAGTGTGCAAGAGCAGTCCTGACTTGTGTTCTTGAGATTCTTCAAATTTTCCAACAAAATTCCTGAGATGAGTCATCATTTGACTTGAGTATATTACACATGAGAATAAAAAGACTTGAATTTCCTGTTCCACTTTTCTCTGAGAACACAGAAGTATAGGAAACAAGACTGTATGTAAAGGTAAATATGTTTTAGTGTAGACTAAAATGGCCCATGGTCCCTTGGGACCATGACCTTTCTCTAATGATGCGATGCAGGCTTCAGCAACTCTGAAGATGATAGATTAATAAATCCAACCAGCACTTCCCTTTCTTAAAAGGGTGGGTAACTGTGGATATAGAAGGCTAGCATGGCGGCTCATTGTTGAAGGGAGTAGAAGTAAATTTGGTTTTTTTGAGTTACAATGCTGGAGGCAGGATGTCTTATACCTCTGCCCCCCCCCCCCACTACCTGTTTATAGAGGGAAGGATCAGGGTAGAGACCGAAAACATTTCTTTGGTGAAATATTTTGAGGAACAGAATATTTGGGGAAAATATTGTTTAGTGAAGGATTTTCTCCACTCTTAGATACCTTGTGTAAGTGGCACATGAATGAACAAAGTGCTGTCTTAAAGAGCTGGTTATTTTAAGACTATGAGGTCATGTGACTCTTGTACAAACAGTTCAGTTCTACAGAGCTGCTTATCTCTTCATTGTCATCTCGGTGTTTCGCATACTGCAGAAACTGTCGGGGTTTATTTAAAACCACATCCCACCCAAATGCTGTGGCTGTTAAGAAAGAGTACTTCTCTCTGAGCTAACAGGCAGACTGAGAGACCATGTAAGGATATCTATGGATAGATTTGTTTCTTTTCCTGTATATAGGTGACAATATTATTGAAAGAGACGGCTTATCATAAAAAGTATTTACATAGACTGATTACTAAGAAAGCCAAACTTTATAGAGTTACCTGAGAAACCCGACTACAGAAGACTTCCGAGAGGCCAGCAGTTTGTTATTCAAGGGCCATTGGAGCGACTGTCAAATCACCCATGTTTCAGCAGCTTCTGGTGCCCCTTGATTCTATTAAACTTATTGTCTGGCTAGTTAGCTAATCATTTAACTACCTATCATGGCTGGAATCTTGGACTGACTGAAAATGAGAAAGGAGGAGCCAGAGAGGTGGCTCAGTAGTTAAGAGCATTTGAGGCTCTTGTGAGGGACTAGAGTTTGGTTGCTAGCATTCAAAATTGCCTACCACTATAGCTCCAGGGAATCTGATGTCGTCTTCTGGTCTCTTCAACATCATCTTGGTGTTTTGTGTACTGCAGAAACTGTTGGGTTTTATTTAAAACCACATCCACTGACACACACACACACACACACACACACACACACACACACACACACACACACAGTGACAGAGATACTGACACATGCACACACACACCGCTGAACACACAATAGTAGTTTGTTTTTGAAAGTATGTTGTCAGAGGCAGGACTGCATTCTCTTTAGAAGCTTTTCTTCTTTCCATTCCAGGAATAACTGCCAACTTGTAAGACTTCAAAGGCCCATGGTCTAGGCGTGTTTCCACTTGGCCGTATGCATGCACTCAGGTGTGGCACAACTAGTTAAAGGGTGTCCCTTGATTACATCACTTTCTGCAGCAGGGCATGCTAACTGAGTGAGCCAGAACTCTTCCTGCTTTCAGACCCTGACCGTCCAATAAGCTACTCCATACAGAAAGGAGGCTGTCTTCATCAGGGTTTTACTGCTGTGAACAGACACCATGATCAAGGCAACTCTTTTAAGGACATTTAACTCGGGTTGGCTTACAGGTTCAGAGGTTCAGTCCATTATCAAGGCAGCATGGTACAGGAAGAGCTGAGAGCTGTACATCTTCATCTGAAGGCTGCTAGGAGAAGACTGGCTTCCAGGCAGCTAGACTGAGGGTCTTAAAGCTCATGCCCACAGAGACATACCTACTCTAGAATGGCCACTCCTCAACATGGTTGCTGTGACATGAGCAGGCCTGCACCTCTGACTCAGTGTCTGGGCAAGAGAAAAGGGTTGAAGAAGCTTTCCACCCAGCCCCCGTCCTCTTGTCTTAGTTTGCTTTAGCTCTTTTCCACCTTGACAGTCTGTGGGGTGTCCTTACAGCTGTCTCATGATTGTTCCCCAGCAGAGCTCACTGTCAGACACTGGGCCTTCCCACAGCAGTCTCTGATGTGAGGACTGATGAAGTAGATGTCTCGACTGTTGATCCACCCTCCAGGACGAGGGACGCATAGACCTACTTCCAACACCAAATTTAAGCTTGCCAGTACAGATGGTGTGTGTGTGTGTGTGTGTGTGTGTGTGTGTGTGTGTGTATGTGTGTGTTTGTGTTATATTTCCTGTTACTAGCTCCTCCAATCTTCTGTCACCAAGGCCAATTTTACTGTCCTGACTTGTTTCATATTTTAGGCTTCGGGGTTTTCTTCCCAACAGAGTGAGAATTGCAGTTATACATCATTTTTAAAAGTATATGTTTTGGGGAGCTGGTGAGATGGTTCAGTGGGTAAGAGCACCTGACTGCTCTTCCAAAGGTCCGGAGTTCAAATCCCAGCAACCACATGGTGGCTCATAACCATCCGTAACAAGATCTGACGCCCTCTTCTCCAGTGTCTGAAGACAGCTACAGTGTAATTACATATAATAAATAAATAAATCTTAAAAAAGTATATGTTTTGTTCTTTGAAACTTCCCTATTATATACTCATATAATATATGTGATCATATTTATTCACCACTCCCTCTGTCCCTAGAACTCCCCAACCCATCTGTCCCAGCTTCATGTCCTCCTTTTTTGTCAATGTTATTAATAATCCTACTGTATTATTAATGTCCATGGTCGTGTGACCACTTCTTATTTTCCTATGTGTCATTTTCCTGTCCCCCCGATGGCCCCATGCCTTTTGTCTATCATTCAGCCAGCCCTTTCTCTTTCCCCTCCCTCCCTCCCTCGCTTCCTCCCTCCCTTACTCCCTCTCTTCCTCCCCCTCCCCCCAAAGACAGGGCTTCACTGTGTATCCCTGGCTGTCCTAGAACTTGCTACTCATTCTGTAGACCAGGCTGGCCTCAAACTCACAGAGATGCTCTTGCCTTTGCCTCCCACATGCTGAGTTTAAGGTCGTGGGCCACCATGGCCCCGTTCACCTCTTTCTTGATTATTGACATCGTCCCTCTCTTTCTTTCCTAAGAATTTAGTCTATACTCTGTTATCATGACTTTTGTTTTTCATGGGTTTTGGGGAAATTTATAATCCACCATCTGACTCCAGTAATACCCGATAAACCTCATATGCCACCATGAGTAACTGAGCTACCCCTAATGGTGGCAGCATCCATGTGGGTAAATGGGAATGGAAACTGGTATAGCCACTAGGGAAGTCAGGGTGTAGATACCTCAAAATACTAAAAGTAACAACTGCACGACTAAGCTATTCGGCTCCTACATATAAATACCCAAAAGACTCTAAGTCAACGTACCACAGAGATATTGCTTATTTCTGACTATTCTTATTACCAAAGAAATGGAACAGGATTATATATTACCAGCAGATGAATGGATAAAGAAAATATTTGTGCATATACACAATGGAGTTTTATGAACATTTTAGATCATGCAGGACATTGGCAGAAAAATACATGCAACTGGGGATCATTACATTAAGTAAAATAAGCCAGCTTCAGAAAGACAAATATACCATTTTTTCTCATATGTACAATTTCATTCTCTCTCTCTCTTTCTCTGCCTTCCTCACTGCATGTGTGCCTGAAAGTAGAAAGGGGACCATGAGATGAGATGAAGAGATCTCAGAGCTAAGCAAGAGATGAAGGGGGACAAAAGAGAGTAAGTAATGTGATGGCAATGATAGAAGAGCAGAACTTCTTAGTGGGAGGCGGGGGACCACTTCCTCGACATGAGAGTAGGGGCACTGGAGGAGAGAGATGGATCAGAACACAGTGGAATGACATACATGTATGAAGATTCTATAATGAAATAAATGTATGGTGTTGTGTGATAACTTAAAAAAAAACAATAGAAGAGAGAAAATTTGCCAATGTTTCAGAAGACTTCAGACTTTTGAGCAATGCTGGCACTATCAAATCAAGGAAAACACTTGGAGATAGACTGAATGTATCTTGTATTGTGAGAGGTATGTGAGCCCTTTTAAACTGGGGCGGAAGATTATGGCTTAGATCTTCAATATCTCTTAATGTCTACAATGAAAAAATGGCCAACATTTGGGCCCCTGTGAAGGCTCTGATCTCATGAATGGGCTAATTTATGTAAGGACTCAGCTCAGTGAGTTCTAGGAAAAAAGGCCTATAAGAGTGAGCTCTCTCTCTGTTTTCTGGTCATGATGTGTTAGCTTTGGTCTGTTATTTACTTCCCACCATAGATGTTCTGCCTCATCACTGGCCTGTACACTACAGCCATCCAAATGCTGACTTTTGCCTCTGAAACTGTAAGCAACCCCCTTCCCCCCAATAGGTAAAATTTAAAGACTAAGTGAAGGTTGATAATATAAACAAATTAGGGTTTTCTTAGTCATTTTTGAATGAGACGATATTTATTTTCTAAAGCAAATTTGCTCCAATTAATGGATTTGTCCTATTGAAACAAGTTATTGATTTCCTGAGGGTTTTGAGAAAAATTCTAGTTTCTCCACTCTTGAGTATTAACTTTAAATCATCAAATTTTAATTATTTAAACATGTAGACTAGATTCCATTGTACTAGAAACAAATGTATAAAGGTCCCGATAGCATGAGATGATATTGCAGATGGCTTCTTCTTTGCATCTGCATCCCTTCTTTGTTGGTCATAGTTTTTCACTTAGTATTAAGGAGAACTAGAGCCCCTTATCCTTCCCTTGCTCAGAAGGAGATGTCCACGATGCCTCCCAGCATCATCTAGAAGGAAGGCCCCTCTTGCAGCATTGCAAAGCAGAATGTGGATATTTACTGACATCTTGTGGCCAAGACAGTTCTCTGAGTGCTTTCTGGCCACATCAAAGGACTGGCTTCCCATTGGTCACCCGAGAAGAAGGCTCCTGAAGACTGAGATGACTTTGAAGTCCCGCCTCAAAGGGTTGCAACTTAGCAGCAGAACACGTGTGGGTTTGCATATGCAGGCCCATGATTCAACTCTAGCACAGTGCTGCAAAACAAGAGACCCCATGTTCTGTTTTATTAAACAATTTTTATATTAATTAATTATATAGGGGGCTGGTGGGATAGCTCAGTGGTTAAGAGTACTGATTCCTCTTCCAAAGTTCCTGAGTTCAAATCCCAGCAACCACATGGTGGCTCACAACCATCCGTAACCGTAATGAGATCTGATGCCTCTCTCTGGTGTGTCTGAAGACAGCTACAGTGTACTTACAGATAACAATAACTAAATCTTTTTTAAAATTTTAAAAAATTAATTATATAAAATTAAAAATTGTATATATAATTAATATAATTGTGTGTGTGTGTGTGTGTGTGTGTGTGTGTGTGTGTGTGTAGGTCTGAGGACAACTTTCAGGAGTGGTTTCTTTCAAAGTGGTATCTGGGATCAAAGTCAGGTCATGAATACTGACTGCAGATGTCTTTACCTGCTAAGGTTTCTTGCTACCTATCTCTCCCTCCCTCACCTTCCCAACCCCAAGTCTGTTTTGAATGACTGGTCCATGACAAGGATTGACAATGGCTATGATGACTCTTCCATCCTAAGGGAGGGGCTGTGGGACAGCCACATGAGGAGCCTGGGTTGGAGGCCCCATGGGATGCCCACAGTGAACTTTAGTAGTTGAGCTCATATCTTAGAAAGTGGATTTTAGTCATCACAAAGGAGAAGTCACAGGATTCTTGTGGGCCAGGCAGGAGAAGGGCATCAAATCAGTATGTGTTTTCTATTCTGGTGTCCAGTCCCCTGCCTCAGCCTGTCTCCTGTGCACCCTGGACACTTTGTATATTGGGTGAGGGGGTTTTCCTAGATCAAGGGGGAGGGTAAATTGATTTTGGGTAGTGTTGATTTTTTTCAGTTTTGTTTTGTTTTTGCTTTGTGCTTTATATGGAGGGCTGGGGAGTATAGTACTCAGTTATGCCCTAAAAATAACATGTATAAAACCCTGAAGTGTGATGTGGTATATGTGAGTGAGTGTTTGTAAATGTCTGGCAATTAAACCTTTATCTTCTGGAAGTTAGTGAATTTTTTTCCCTTTTCTTCTGGAAGTGCTTTTTACATGGAAACAGTAGGGTAGGTAAATTTTTGGGAAGGGGGAAGGGAATTTTTAGAAACTGTAAATGTTTATGCTTGGCAAATAAAAAGAAACCCCTCTTCTGACATTTTTAGCTTAATGGACTCCTAAATAATCTTTGCATCATTACTTACTGAGGAGAGAACAAGAGAGGTGGAGGTGGAGGGGGAGGCTTAGGGAGGAGGTGGGGGAAAGGAGGGGGAGAGGGAGAGGCACATATTGCTGAATATATTGTTTTTGCATATCATTCCTAATCAGTTGGTATTAGAAACAGACAGAGCGTCCATCCATTGCCCCAGGTCAAGAAATCTTCTGTGCTTCATGCAAAGTCCTTTTGTTCCATTCAAAGAGGCCACAGGAGGATCAGGAGGATCAAGACCGTCGTCACCCACAAAGGAACCATGTGCTTGTGTGACAAGATTATAATTTGTTAATATGATCATTTATTCCAGTTAATGGATTTCCTTACGCAGTGTAGATGGGATAGATCTTTTCATAGTTTGTAATGTAAGTATATTTAATGCATGTCTTTACATGGGTGATGACAAGTAGGGTAGAGAATCCTCCATGAGATTGTAGTGATTGCATTCTGACTTTTAAAACTGCATAGCTAATATAATTATAATATATAAGTCGACTTTGTAGGTTAATGCTGCTGCTTGTAATTTTTACATTTATGTGTAAATACGTATTTGCTTCTATTCTACTGCAATTTCAGAGAAAATTTATCTTGGCAATTTAAGTGTTTTTAATTAAAATATTTAATATAAATAACGCATCTCATCATGTAATTATATAGCAAAAACCTCTCTAAATAATAAAGCAGAAATTGCTGCTTGAAGACTCGGGGCCATGATTTGAGTCAAAGTTCTCCAGAGGAACGGAACCACTGGGCAATTTCTTATGAGAAATTGGACCCTATCTTTGTACAGAGAACTCCATGGTCTGCCACCTGCATCCAAGGGACATCAGAGAGCAAGTGCTTTAACTCATTCTGAGGGCAGAATACAGGGAGTTGTCTCGGCTTTAACAGTGAGGCATGGATAAGAGGAAGTTGCTCCTCTGTCTTTCATTCCATACAAGCCATGAGCAGTTCCAAAGGTGCCCACCCCCTCTCTGTTACCTGCAGTCCACTGACTTAGTTTCAATCTCATCCAGAAGCAAGACAGAAAGAACCTATCTTAGTGAGCCAGCAGGGTAGAATGTTTCAGTCTTAGAGGAAACTGACATACAGCACCAGTCTAGCTGAATTACAAGCCCCAGGTTCAGTAAGATGTACCTTTCTCAAACACCATGATGGGAACTGGTAAATACATGTGTTGTTGGACTGGAGAGATGGCTCAGTGGTTAAAAGCACTGACTGCTCTTCCAGAGGTCCTGAGTTCAATCCCCAGCAGCCACATGGTGGTTCACAACCATCTGTAATGGGATCTGATGCCCTCTTCTGGTGTGTCTGGAGACAGCTATAGTTTACTCATATAAATAAGATAAATCTTAAAAAAAAATGCAATGTTGACCTTAGGTCTCCATATGCACACACATGCACCTGCATACTCATGAACATGTACACACGTAAACATTTTTATGAAACATATCAGTATGCACCATGAATGTGCACCCACATTTTTTTTCATTAAAAAAGAAATAGTAATGGTCCAAAGTAAATGGAGCTTTGCTATAGAGCTGACAACTCTCATATGTGAGGGATTCTTAGGAACCAACTTCAATATTTTGGACAGGAGATAATGGTGTAGCACACATGGCTGGAACAGTTGCATGAGATGTGGGGAAGGAAATTTATGAAGGAAAAATCACATTAGGGTAAGAATGAGAAGGATCAGAGTATGAATGACCATGCAGTAGAGGGACAGATGTGGAAGAGTTATTGGCAGTTCTAAGGGTTTAAGGAAGATGGCAAATAACTTACACTGTTAATAGAAATCAGTATCATTGTGCAATGCTTGTTGTCACAGAAGATAAAGAGTATATGTAGAACCACACTGAATTCATATACCCCCGATAGAGACACTGAGGTGTCTCCCAAGATGCATTGTCTTACTTAGGGTTTTATTGTTGTGGACACCATGACCAAGGCAACTCTTATAAGGACAACATTTAATTGGGGCTGGCTTGCAGGTTCAGAGGTTCAGTCCATTATCACCAAGGTGGGAGCATGGCAGCATCTAGGCAGGCATGGTGCAAGAGGAGCTGAGAGTTCTACATCTTCATCTGAAGGCAAACAGGAGAAGACTGGCTTCCAGGCAGCTAGGATTTAAAGCCCACAGTGATACATCTACTTCAACAAGGCCACACCCACTCCAACAAGGCCACACTTCCTAATAGAGCCACTCCCTGAGCTAAGCATAAACAAACCATCACATGCATGAACTTTCTACTGATGGTGACTAAGGCCATGCAGTTATGACTCCATCCTAAACAAACAACAATAAAAAAAATAGAAATTATCAGTGAGCAATGAATCCCCTGGAATGACTATTTGGGTATTAAACTGGCTAATTTTGTGTCAACTTGACACAGGCTGGAGTAATCACAGAGAAAGGAGCTTCAGTTGGGGAAATGTCTCCATGAGATCCAGTTGTAAGGCATTTTCTCAATTAGTGATCAAGGGGAGCAGGCCCAGCATTGGTGGTGCCAACTCTGGGCTGGTAATCTTGGTTTTATAAGAGAGCAGGCTGAACAAACCAGGGGAAGCAAGCCAGTAAAGAACATCCCCCCATGGCTTCTGCATCAGCTCCTGCTTTCTGCCCTGCTTGAGTTCCAGTCCTGACTTCCTTGGTGATGAACAGCAGTATGGAAATGTAAGCCGAATAAACCCTTTCCTCCCCAACTTGCTTCTTGGTCATGATGTTTTGTCCAGGAATAGAAACCCTGAGTAAGACAGGTATGCTAAAAGAGACCGTTGTACAGCAAGGTCTAAGAAGGGTACTGAGTAGGTGGCCACCCCCTCCCTCTGAATCAATATGAGGCTTTAGAACTGGCTTTGTGGCTTCACAGACCACTGTGGCTACTGAAAACATTTTAATAGAATGTCGAAGCATGCAATCCTTTAGTTAGACCCAGAATGAGGTCTAGTTATAACTTAGCTTTTAAACAAAGACATGTTTGCATGTTATTTTAATTAGTTGTGACACATTGTTACAGTCTGCTGATAATTTTAAACTTCCCTTCCTGTTTATCATTCTTTGAGGGACTTTCTCACCTCCTGGGTATTTGCCGAACAATAGTTTCTAGAAATAGTTGCAGGAGAAATGAAGTGTAAAGAGATGGTTTAGCTTCATTGGCTCTCCACCTGCAGAGGCATTTTCCTTGTCCCCTAGGATTCCAAAGTGTCTTTGCTCCAGTGAGTTTAGTGATAAAATGATCGTTATATTTACCTATAGCTGCTCCCTTTGAACTTATGGAATTAATTTACACCTTTCTCAGTAACCGGAGTAACCACAACCTGTCAAACACATGTCTGCCCCTTAGACACCTGGATCATTTGGGTACCCGGTGTGCCAGAATTCTTTATCAAGAACGTTTATATGGTGCCAGTCCTTTCTCTCAAAACTCAGAGATGCTGATTCAACACCCTATAAGTTGTATGCCCATCTAGCACCCATTACCATCCTATCAAAATGTAGATGTACCAGATATCAAAATGTATCCACTCCCACAATCTCAAATCTGGAAGAGGCCATAGAGGAAAATCTTTTTATGTTATTTGACCCCTGCAGAAATAGAAAGACAGAAGAATGGGTAGACTGTAAACGCTATATGACATGATATGAAGCTACACTAGGAAGTGTCGAGAAGAATCATCAGGTGACCGCACTGTCCCTGTCCTCTGAAAGCTCCATTCCTGGGAACATCTTCACTGTGCTAGCTGCATAGTTTAACGTCGAAGTTTGTCAGTGTTGAGATATTTTGGTTGACAAAACGCCTTTTCTCCATTGCATGGTCAAATTGATAATTGACATTCTCAATAAGGAGTGAAATTTTCCAGGGGTTTATTTATTTCAGGAGTTACTTTTCAGGGGTTTAGGCGATAACTTAGTCTTAGGATGTTTGCCTAATAAAGTCTTGGATTTGATCCTCAACATCACACATAAACATGCATTACCACCCCACTCCCCACCTCATACATATATGTTTTTGGTTATTCTTTTATTATTATTATTATTATTATTATTATTATTATTATTATTATTATTATTATTATTATTATTATTATTATTATTATTATTATTGGTTTTTTCGAGAC
>NC_034601.1:57493543-57495307 GCF_900095145.1 Mus pahari | reverse complement strand
GCCCTGGCTGTCCTGGAACTCACTTTGTAGACCAGCTGGCCTCGAACTCAGAAATCCGCCTGCCTCTGCCTCCCGAGTGCTGGGATTAAAGGCGTGAGCCACCACGCCCAGCCAAATTTTGAGTTTTCAAGAGATGAATCAAATTAGTTCCCTTCTGAATTAAGTAAATGCTCCAAGCTCTCATAAACACAAGAGCTGGAGCGATTCTTAATGTGGCCACACGGTGGCGATGCTGTGACACAGATGCAGCTTGTCGTGAGGCAGGAATCCCGAGTTCACATGTTGAACTTGGATTTTTCTGGGCCTGTACTCATTTCCCCTTTCCATTCTATAATATCGCACTATAAGCTGGTGTTTCCATTTCCTGACAGAATGTTAGCACCCTTTCTTTTGGTTGGGTCGTCAGCTTTTTAATGCATATCTTACCTGTGAATGTTAAACATAATATAATGCTTTTAACTGATTCTCCACGTAGCATCTAGGAACCCAAGTAATGCTAAATAAGCAAATTGCAGCATATAGCACTCTTCGAAGAACCATGCAGCATTTAAAATAAGTACAAATACAATGTTCAGAATACCTTGATTGCATGTGTGAAATTCTCAAAGAATTAGTAAAGTTTCATATTTTATAAAAGGAAGCTATGGTTGAAGAGGCGATTCAGTGGTTAAGGGTGCTTACTGATCTTACAGAAGGCCAGGGATCAGGTCCCAACACCTAAATCAGGAAGTTCACAATTATCTGTAACTCTAGATATAGGTGACTCTCTTAGGGTCTCTACAGCTACCCCGCAACACACAAATAAATATAGCAGCAAATCTTTGTATTGCAACATCATTCAACAATGAATTTATGTATTGTGTGAGTTTATGTATTGAATGAATTTATGAAACAATGAAATTATGTATAGTATGAATTTGTGTATTTTAAAACTTAAGTAACTACACTTGAATTCATCAGTAACAGACCTGAATCCTAAAGAGGAAAAAGAAGGGCGCAGAGTAAGTTCTGAGAGATATGGGCTCGTGGGCACAGGGATGTTTCCTAAAATCGACTCCATTGGCAATCATCTCTTAGAAGAGATGGGAGAAAGGTTTGATAAATCAGGGCAGTGGAGGCTGGAGAGAGAGGTTAGTGGTTTCTTGCAGAGTACCTGAGCTCTGATCCTAGCACCTATGTCAGACATCACTACTATTTGCAACTCCAACTCCAGGGGGCACCATGGGCACTTACCACATATCATGGCCTGAAAAGTTTCATGGTGATGTGACTGGTGAGGATGTCTCCCCCTCCTCCCTTCTTCCTCCCTTTCCTTGGTTCCTCTTTTCTTTCCTTTGTTAAGCAGCTTGAATTTAGTGCTTTTATCAAATTTGGAAAATGCTGTTTATCCAGTTATTTTTACTCCATACTCGCTCTTCACTTTTTGTTTTATCCACAGCATAACCAATAACATGTCCTTCAGGCTGCTTGATATTTTCTCACAGGGCACTGCAACTACATTTTTTTTTCTTTCTCAATATTATTTCCTCTGTGTTATATTGTGGGTGGTTTTTATTGCAGTATTTTCTAGTTTACTTTTTATTTTTCCTTATCAAGACTTTAGCCTATTTTACCCAGTGAATTTTAGTATACAGGTCATGTACTTTACATTTCAAAGGTCTTACTCATGTTTTTATATATTTCATGTCCTCATTGTGTTTATATTTTATTTAATATTCTTTTTGTTCGTTTGTTTGTTTTTTCAAGACAGGGTTTCTCTGTGTT
>NC_034601.1:57491758-57493478 GCF_900095145.1 Mus pahari | reverse complement strand
CCAGGCTGGCCTCGAACTCAGAAATCCCCCTGCCTCTGCCTCCCAAGTGCTGGGATTAAAGGCGTGTGCCACCACCACCTGGCTATTTAATATTCTTAACCTATTTATATTTTGATAGCGCTTTAAAGTCTTTGTCTATTAACCCATCCTCATCACTCAGTTCTCTCATTTATATTGATTGACTGATTAAAATTTATATTTTTCTGTTTTGAAATGTTCATTTTTTATCACATGTTAAATATTGCAGTTTTTTTTATTATTAAGTGATAGATTTTGTTATATTCCTTCTACAGATTCTCTACTTTTTCAGGCAGGCAGTTGACACTAAGAAATAATTGTGTTCCTTTTTTTTTTTTTTTACAAATTGCTTTAATGCAATTTCTGATGGGTAGATGCAGACATTCTCTAAGACAACTGCATCCCAGTAGAAAGGGCAGTCTCCTCCACAGATGCTCTAGAGTGCTCAAAGCCTTAGTTTTCTTGGTATGCCATAATAAAAAACCCCACAGATGGAGTCCATTAAACAATGGTAATACTTTCTCTATCTCTGGTGTCTGGAATCCCAAGATCACAGAACTGACAGGGCTGGCTCGGAGGAAACTTATGTCCCTGGCTCTCAGATGGATAGCTCAAATGTCCTCACTTGACCCTTTATCTGTGCATGCTCAGAGAGGCAGACAGAAAGAGGAAGGGGGAAACAGATATATATATATCTATATATATCTATATCCATCTACATATAGAGCGAGGGTCTGATTTTCCCTGAGGCTTCTTGATCTTTAAAAAACTATTTCTTCCAACTTGATATGCCATGTTTGGTTGATATCTGTGGGAGGCCTGCCCTTTTCTGAAGGGAAATGGAGCAGGGATGGATGGGAGTTAGGCAAAGGAGAGACTTGGGGGAGAGGAGAGAGAGGAAACTGCAGTCAGGATGTATAGAATATATATACTCAAAAAGGAAAAACAAACAAAGAAGCAAAACAAACTGTTTCTATGCACGCACACACCTGGGCTCCATACGTGTGATGGTCAGAGATGGTGATGGGAGTTGGTTCTCTCCTTTTACGGTGGGACCTGGGGTAGAGTGTGGCTGCTTGGCATGACATGGCTTTAATTGCGGAGCTATCCCACGAGCCTTTCCTTTTCTTAAGAGTCAATTCTTCCTGTTGTTGGATTCTGAATCATTGTCAGCAGTAGGGCATTCCTTTACCTGAAACCTTTGGAAGGTTTCAGATGGCTTGAGAGCTTAAGTGTCATTTTCTAAGGAATGTTTTCTAGTATCTTTGGGGCACTTGTCTTCTTGTCTAGTCTCACCTTTCAAATGGATCCTGCTATGGTCCGATCCGTGGCACAGCGCTGCTATAAGAATCAAGCAGTAAGTGAGTTGGGGGACAGTTCCTACTAGTGTTCATGTTCTTCTTCTCCACCATTCAAGCCTTAGCTTAAAAAATTACTCCACTATGACATCTTTTCTGACCATCATTGTTTCCTAATGATATATTCTTCTTCTTCTTTTTTTTTTTTAGATTTATTTATTATTATAAATAAGTACACTGTAACTGTTTTCAGATGCACCAGAAGAGGGCATCAGATCTCATTATGGGTGGTTGTGAGCCACCATGTGTGCTACATTCTTTCCAGTAGTGACAAGCGCCAAAGGCCCCAAAAACCTGGGCGCTGTCCAGAGGCAAAAAGTTCAAGGAAACTCAGTCTCCTGGAA
>NC_034601.1:57477505-57491099 GCF_900095145.1 Mus pahari | reverse complement strand
GTTCCCCGCAGATCAGGGACCCCAGAAAAGTCCGTCTGCGGCACATGTGGTTGCTGGGATTTGAACGAAGAACCTTTGGAAGAGCAGTCAGTGCTCTTACCCATTGAGCCATCTCACCAGCCCCCCCAATGATATATTCTTATACTGTCTTCCTTCCTTCCTTCCTTCCTTCCTTCCTTCCTTCCTTCCTTCCTTCCTTCCTTCCTTCCTTCCTCTCTCTCTCTCTCTCTCTCTCTTCTTTCTTTCTTTCTTTTGCTCATTCATTCATTCATCCAACCATGCATCCATGTATCCATGCATCCATCCATCTATCCATTCATTCATTGCATGTGTGTGTGTCTAAGGGATCAAATCCAGATCACCATGTGTTGATGCAAGTGCCTTTCCCAATGCGCCACCCTGCCAGCCCTGCTGTTACCTGTTCTAAGTAACATTTCATTGGGATGCATAGATGCTCATTCACAGACTGCACTGCTCTTGGAATTTAACAGCCCAGAGCTGACGGTGACGTGGAAGCCGTATGTTATGTCTGCTTGTCACTCAAGACACAGTTTCACCCCATAGACCAGGCTTTCATGGAACTCACTGTGTAGCCCAGGTTGAACTTCCAACCTCAGCCTCCTGAGCATTGGAATTACAGGTTTTAGCTACCATACCTAGCATACAGAAACCATAACAATTTGCAAAGCCTTAAATGCCAGTGGTGTTATTCTTCACAGAGTAATTTACCTAATTGATGCAGATTGCAATTTTTTTTAAAAGCTGGAGAGTGTAGATAAGTAAGGAATCATTATTTTAAAAATATTTATTGAATTTTTGAATTCACTCAAAAAATTGAAGTTTCTTACCCTCAGGTCTGCTGATTATTTATAGATGAAGGATTCTTTGTTATGTGGTGTTTAGCAGGTCTGGTTCTGGACACTGTATATTAATCACTTTTCTTAGGTCTTGACTTGTTGGAGGCCAGTAGGGTCCACTTTCCACATGTGCTAATTAAGAATGTTCTACAGCCGGGCGTGGTGGCACATGCCTTTAATCCCAGCACTCTGGAGGCAGAGGCAGGCTGATTTCTGAGTTCGAGGCCAACCTAGTCTACAAAGTGAGGTCCAGGACAGCCAGGGCTATACAGAGAAACCCTGTCTTTGAAAAACCAAAAAAAAAAAAAAAAAGTTCTAGAAATTTTCAAATGTCCTCTGTGGGATAAAATTATCCCCAGGTGAGAAACACCATCACAATCTATCTTTAAGTTTACCAAATAGGAAAGAAAAGAATGAAGTTCTTTACTAAACAACCGAATCCACCAGTTGTCATAGTTTGCTTGTTTGGATGCTGTTGAAAAAGTGACTAAAAGTAACCTGAGAAAGAAAGGGTTCATTTCATCTTACAACTCCCAGATCACCATCCATCTCTGAGGGAAGCAGAAGCAGGAACTCAAGGGAAAAAAATCCAGAGGCAGGAACTGCAGCAGAGGATAAGGAAGAACACTGATTATTAACTTGCTAAACTCTCTTTCTTACACAGTCCACACCCTGCTTAGGGATGGTAACACCCACAGTGGACTAGGACAGACATAATTACTGAGCAATTAAGAAAATGCCTCATAGCGATACTCACAGGCCAGTCTGATGGAGACAATTCCTCAGCTGAGGTTCCTTCTTCCTCAGTGGCCATAGCTTGTGTCAAGTTGACAGGGATGAACTAGTGCATTAATTCCATAAGAATGTCACTTGTGATTTTTTTGTTTGCTTGTTTGTTTGCAAGAGATAATCACACAGATTCATGAGTGGGAAGTACACAGAAGTTTAAAAGGCTTTTGCACTGACTGGTTTTATGTATCAACTTGACACAGGCTGGAGTTATCACAAAGAAAGGAGCTTCTGAAGGGGAAGTGCCCCCATGAGATCCAGCTGTAAAGCATTTTCTTAATTAGTGACCAAGGAGGGAGGTCCCCTTGTGGGTGGTACCATCTCTGGGGTGGTAATCTTGGGTTCTATAAGAAAGCAGGCTGAGCAAGACAGGAAAAACAAGCCAGTAAGTAACATCCCTCCATGGCCTCTGCATCAGCTCCTGCTTCCTGACCTGCTTGAGTTCCAGTCCTGACTTCCTTTTGTGATGAACAGCAGTATGGAAGTGTAAGCTGAATAAACCCTTTCCTCCCCAACTTGCTTCTTGATCATGATGTCTGTGTAGGAATAGAAACCCTGACTAAGACAGATGTACAGGTAGCACACATGCTGAGAAGAACTGTGCTGGACCTCACACTTCTGGCTGTGTTAGAGTTGCCTGCAACTTTGTTACAAACAGCTTGCTAAGGCCCACCCCTGAAACCGTGAGTCATCAGACTGGCTGGGGTTTAAACTATGTATTTCTGGTGTATTTACTATGTATTTACTTCCACAGTGACTTGGCTGCCACTGCTTCTGGAAGGACTCCTTGAGTATGATGTTGCTCTGGCAAGAAGAAATTTTAAGCCAAAAAATTTCTGGTAATAATGTGATAAATTTATAATGACCACACGGCTTGCTTAGTCAAAGAAGTGCGGGCACCAGGATTAAAACACAAGCTAAACAAAGCACAATATCTTCCTTCATGCCTTACTCAACTCTCACCTAAAACCCATTCCCCATCTCTGAGCTCAGATTCGTGTCTGCACAAAGTCAGTTATATTAGCTATTTTATGTACATAATATTGAAGTTAATTCACTTTCTATACTATAGACTGTCTTCACCCAATCTTCCCACCTCCCTTGGATTGACAAGTGTGCATTCCCACATGAGTGTGGCTGTTCCTGTTCAATGGTGGTCAGTGTGTACTTGCAGATGTTACTCTTACACCTTGTTTGAGACAATGTCTCTCTTTTGTTTACAGATTCATGTGCTGGGCTAGCTGACCTTTGTGATTTTGGATGTTATCCACTCTTTGCCTTCCATCTTATCTCAGGAGCACTGGGATTTCAAATATAGGGTATTTCACCTGGCTTTGTATAGGGCCTAGGGGTTCGAAGTGCAGTCCTCACATTTTCATGGAGGTGCTTAAGCCATCTTCCCAGGCCTCTATCTTTTTCTTTATCTTTTGAAGGAAAAGTTATGCTGGTAGTAGAATATGGACTCTTTTTTGTTTTTTTGTTTTTGTTTTTTTCATTAAAACTCCTCTAAACAGATGAGACAAAATTCACTTGAGAACCCTTCACTGTGGTATCTGGAACTCAGCAGCCATTCCGCCCTTCTTGGTCGGCTTGAGAATTTTCTCTAAGAAGTGTGGTGGGCCCCAAGTACTGGTTGCATGGATTATGTCTTGGGTCTTTTACATCTCTTTTTAGATACACATATTCTGGATTTCCCTAGCCCAGACTTTTGAGATTCTAATAATTTGAGACAGAATTATGAATATATCTAGCCTGCCTCTCTTAAAGAAAGTTCAGAGCATTTATATCTACCCTTACTGGGCATTCTGCTTCGTTTTTTGTCCATTTCTGGAAAACGAACATGACTTGTGTTGGAACGGTTACTCCGAAGCATTTGTAAGATTCTTTGTTCACTAAGAGGTCACCTTTCATGATGGGCAAGTCACCCAGTATCCTTTAGTCGGGCTTCCTGCTCCAAGGATGTGTGATACCCCTTTCCCCGCCTGTTATTAATGGTACGGCTCTTGCTTAGCCTGGCATTTTGTGGGATCCTAGTTGTGTGGTATTTGTAGATCTCTGACTGGATGAATACCATGCAAAGAGTTCAAAGCACATGCGTTGTCAGCCGTGTGGACATCCTTCCGAAGAAACTACAAAAAGCAAACCCACATTCTGCGGTAAGGCTTCCATGTGTCCTGTGATGTTCATCGTTGTAGACGATCATGCAGTGGTAGTGTCACAAATGTTATGTCTCTAGAGCATCATGTAACCTTGGGAGAAGAAATATCTGAAGAACCAAAGGAGACTAAAAGGCTATAATTAAAAATAAGCCCCAAGAAATAGTTTCCATGTGTCTGGGAGAAGCCCTCAGCACAGCTGGAAAATTTCAGGCTGAAATATGTTGGAACAATAGTTTACAGAGGAAAGTAGCTGCGTTTGTGGTTACTCTTGGAAGTGAAATTTCCTTGCTTGGTCATAATAGTAAACCAGCTATAAAGCTTGGAAGAATATTCCCTAAAGTAGTTTTTACTCCCTGAATTACTAAAAGAAACATAATAGAGGGTTTCATAAAGAGAGGCATAGGCTTATGCTCACATTAGGAAGAGTCACATTATATACAAACAAAAACAAGTTTGAAGGTGCAAAGAAAAACAAATTCATTTCACAATAAAGGGTTGAGGAATTCATGATACAGGAGAGAAAGGGGATTTTGTGTGCATTTATAATACAAAGCTGCCTTACAAAACTTTTGGTGTCTTTCTTTTTTTGTGTGTGTGTTCAAACAAACACTTCAGTATAGTCAAAATAAACTTATCTTCTTGAATATATTTTTGGTTATTATTGCTTATTGACCTTTTCTTCTATCAAGTCATCTAACTTGAATCTTCTTTTAAAATAAGTACGGAGGTGGAGGGTATATGGGAGGAGTCTGGGTAGGGGAGGAAGAATAGCTAAAATATATTTCATAAAAAAGAAATTAAGCAAAATTCTTCTTTTTCCTATCCATCTTCCATATAAAAGCATTTGCTTGCTTGTCTGTCTGTCTTTGGGTCAGGGTCTCTCCACGTAGACTAACCTGAAACTCTCTCAGTAGACACGACTAGCCTTGAAATTGCAATCTCCCTCCTCTGCCTATCAAGGGCTGGGATGGCTTCGATGTGCCACCATGCCTCATTTTAAGCCTCTTTTGCATATCTTTCAATTCTGCTCATCAAGTCATTCATATGCAAGTTGTTTAAAAGAATTTTTAAAAAATGCTAACAAAAAGTTTAAAAGAAATGCTAGGGATGTGAGAGAATCTTTCAAGTGTGGACAACCACAAGGGAGTAGGGGAACGGCTGGTGAATTTGTGGGTGGTGGAATTTTGAGAAATCTTCACCGTAGTGAGTTACAGCAGTATCCAGGAGGAGGGAGAGAAAGCCTAAAGCAGTGAGTGGTGGCAGAAATGTATGTAGGCGAAAATAAGAATATTTTGGAAATTAACAATGCATTTTAGAAGAAGAATGTATGCTGCTACCGACATGCACTGTCTTGTTGCTCTTTGTGGGTTGATTTTGTTTTTTGAGAAAGGGTTTCTTTAGATTTGTAGACCCAGCTGACCTTGAACTAACAGAGTTCTGCCTGCCTCTGCCTTCCTAATTCTGGGATTAAAGGTGAGTACCACCACACCCTGCTGACAAGCATTGTTAACAGTGATTCTAAGGATGAGTCTGGGTGGATAAGAATCTCTTTAAACAATCCAGTAACGTCAATTTAATCTTTGAACATACTATTAGTACATTCATTCCTTACTAGAAAATAATGAGAATTTTTATAAATCTGACTGTGTCTGTCCATCCATCTGTCTGTCTGTCTTTCCCCTTCTTTCAGCTAGGGATGTATCTCCTCATTAGGTTGCCTACCTAGGATGTACTGAGCCTGGGTTTAGTCCTTGGCACTGCATAAGCCATGTGTGGTATGTCATACCTGTAGTCCCAACCACAGAGGACATTCCTGGGTCCCAACCACAGAGGACATTCCTGGCACTCATGAAGCCAGTGAACTAACAGGCCTCATAGAAATTACTGATGGTCAGGCATTGTAATCCAAAAACATCGACAGACATGCATGTTAACAAAACTATAGATGCTGTAAATCATCCCTTAAATGATTTATTTCTTTATTATTTCTGACAATTACTTGTACAATAGTTGAAGAAAACAATACCTTTTTTTTTTTAAATTTGGGTTTTATTGTTGGCTATTTTTGTTGTTTACTGCTGATATGTGTGTCCAAAAAACTGGTTTCCTCAGGTATCAAAAACATGGGTATACATGCGCGCACACACACACACACACACACACACACACACACACACACCCCACCACCACCACCAAACAACAGAAAGAGCAACAACAACAAATACCCAAATCTTAAAACAAAGCAAAACAAAAAGGTATTTTTTTCAAAAATTGTAAAAGTATTTATTAGAAGTAATGAAGAAATAAATCATGTAAAGGATGATTTACAGCATCTATAGTTTTGTTAACATGCATGTCGGTCAGTGTTTTGGATTACAGTGCCTGGTCCTCACTAATTTCTATGAGACCTGTTAGTTCACTGGCTTCATGAGTGCCAGGAATGTCCTCTGTTGTCTTAGATTTCTGTTTCTAGCTCACAAACCATCACAAATTAGCACTTAAATTCCATTTTAAAAAAGTGTCCTATTTCTGGAAGGCAGAGATCTGGATGGCATAGCGGGACTGTCTGCTCAGGATCTGCCAAGGAGTTCCAAGACCTTGGCTGACCGCTCCCATAGCAGCTGGGCCATGCTCAGTGACTCCCAGTTTTGGTAGAACACAGTTCCTTTTGTGTGTCAGAGAGAGGCAGCCATGTCTTTCCTGGTCATTAGTAGTTAGCTCTTCTTATGTCCAGAAGCTCGTCTGTATTCTGCAATATGCTCCACCCTCAAAGCAATCAGGGTGCATCACTGAGTTCTTCTCAGGCGTGGGATCTCCCTGCCATCTCCTGCCATCTCCTGTCATCTGCTGGGAGACTGTCTGCCTCTCAGAACTTAAGGGGTCATCAAGTCTACCTGGTAATGTTCCCATCATCAGGAAAACTGGTCTATGTGGCGCAACATCTGCAGCAATGACATCCTATTCACAGTTTCTGAGGGTGGGACAGAGAGCTTTGGGGTTAAAGGTTTAGACTTTGTGTCTCCTGGGTACATTCAGTAACAGGACCGTGTGGCTGTGGAGTATGGTAATAAAATGAAAAAGAGCGTCCTTTTCTAGGGGGACTGTGTGCATATTGTTATCTCATTGAGATTTGATTTAAAATCACAAATGGCAGAACTAAAAACCACAAACTTTTAAAGTGTGTATGTGTGTTTTATATGTGTCTGTGTATGGGTGCTGGCTTCCATGCCACAAGGATAGACCCTCAGGTGTAGGTCCCTGCCTTCAATCTTGTTTGATTCAGGATCACTTTCTTCTTACCTCATTTTAACTACGTATTGATTCCTTGTGAGTTTCACATTGTGTACCTCAGGCCCACTCATTGTCCCATCCCCTAGTATCCAACCTTTGCCCTTGTAACCTCCCCCTACCAAAATAACCCCCCAACACAAAACAACAAAACAAAACATAGGGAAACATCTCATCATGGAGGCTAGTACGTCACTGTGTGTTCCACAGTACATCCCTCTGTCCACACATCTTCACTTGCAGATGTGCATTGCAATCAGTCATTGATCTGATTTGAGATCTCTGGCTTCTATGACAGATGTCAGCAGGTCTCCTACCGGTTGTCATGTTGTTGCTCTGTGTCACGGAACACACAAAGATCCTACAGCTTTGGATCAGCGGGACTGGCCCTTTCAAGCTTCCCAACCATTCATAGATGATATTGATTTTGGGGTGGGCTAACTCCGAGCCCCGCTCTCTGCTGCGTGGTAGCTAAGCTGGTCAGCCTATTGGCACCTCCAGGGAGAGCTCTCCAATGCCGCTCCATCTAGGCTGCTCAGTGCCAGCATCTGCAGGAGGCGGGGTTAGCTCTCCTGCTCTTGGACCCAGCTCACCTACACCCACACGCCTCCAGAGACAGCCCTACTGTACTGTCTAGTCAAACAAAGGTGTGTGTGTGTGTGTGCAATTTTCCCAAGTGTTGCAATCAGCAAAGGGGCTGGGTGAGCTCTCTTGCTCTCACATCCTAGGGGTGAGTTTACTCTGTCTGTGCCTTTGCTGTCAGGGCTGGCTCCACTGTGTTGCCCAGGGCTCCCTCTACAACCAGCGAGGGGGAGGTGCTAGCGCTTCTGTTGCCACGACCCCAGGGCCAGTTCTTTCACTTCTGCAGGTATGAAAGAGGAAGGAGGGCATCCCTCACCCCCAGCCCTGCCCAATGCTACCTCAAAGCAGAGAGGTAGGGCCAGCTCTAGCTCTCTCTTGCTCTTGCCCTCAGGCCATCCTACCTCCACCAGGGCCAGCTCTACTGCGCTGCCCAGGGGAGGGGCAGGGCCTGATCTCCCCAGTACGGCCGCCAGTGAGACATGAAGGCAGTTCTCCAGAGCCACGGCCAGCGAGGGGCAGGAGCAGTTCTGCACAGCTTCTGGACATCCATCTAGTCCCTTGTGGCTGCTGCAACCAGGGACAAACCCATGTTATGCAGTGGTAATATGAGTCACTGACATCAGCGCGGACCTCTGCCACTGCATCGCCACAAACCCAGACATAGTCCTTAATGGCGGCTTGGACTGGGACCTCACCATGGCCCCAGGTGGTGGGGCTGGCCACTCACAGCAGGCTACTCCTCTCCACCCTCCACCCTCGACTTACCAGTTCCATCTCTCTTCATCTTTCTTCGTAATGCTCAAGCTGCTCAACTTCTCTTTCTCTCCCATCTGATGATCACATACTCATGCACTGTGGTAGCGCCCGCTATAAGCAGACCATGCAGTCAGCCCACGGGCGGTGGTGCTGTGGTGTGATGGCAATCAGGTGTCTATGGGTCACCTGTGCTCTGTGCTGGAGGGCAGATCTGTGGGTTGCATGGTGGTCCTCAGGTCACTGTCTGTCTTCCTTCTTCAGTGCTGAACTTCCTGGACTTGATTTGATTATTATGAGTGCTGGGCATAAAACAGCTTTGACCACCAAGCCAGGCATCAAGCTAGGATGAACAAAAGACTGCCATCTGCTCTGCCCCTGACCTGTATAAGAACAGCACTTGCCCATGGCTGGAGGCAAGGCAGGCAGGATTGCTTCTTTATTCATTGTTGGCTATACATCCAAGCTCTGGGAGTTTCTGCCTCCCTCATGTCTCACTCATGAGTGTGCTCCCTCATCCAGCCTTCCATGGGTTCTGGGAATCTGAACCCATGTGTTTTATCCAGAAAGCTGTCTCCTTGTTGTGGGATATTAATTCTCAGTCTGGGGCTTCTACCTGCCTTTGGTCATCCAGTTTCCAGATAACAGACAAACTTTTCTTTTTCTTTTTTCTTTTTTCTTTTTAAAAGATTTATTTATTATTATACATAAGTACACTGTAGCTGCCCTTGGATGCACCAGAAGAGGGTATCAGGTCTCATTAGGGGTGGTTGTGAGCCACCATGTGGTTGCTGGGATTTGAACTCGGGACCTTTGGAAGAACAGTCAGTGCTCTTACCCGCTGAGCCATCTCACCAGCCCCCCAAACTTTTCTTATTTACAATAAGCCTTAATAAGCACTAGAGATGGGCAGATAGCCACTTTTGATGTTATTAGAATCTACTTTCCTATTCAATAACCTAGAGTTATTACTTACTACGTTTCATCTGGGCTGCTCTTAACTCCCATTGGTCAGCCGTCATGGCTATAATTTCTTGACTCCTAACCTGTGGAGTCATTCACCTTCCTCTTCTCTTCTGACCCCCAAGCTTGGGAACAGAAGCCCCATCTATCTCAATTCTGTCCAGCTATAGACTATAGGCATCTTTATGCACCAATCAGAAATAACTTGGTTTCTTTTGGGGGCAAGGTCACATAGCATCCCTTGGGTCTATGTGCAAACTCTCTTGTCTCTGGGACAACCAGGCCTTGGGGACCTGCACTTAGCGTTATAATGTACAGCAACAGACCAAACCTCCACATCTCATCCTCCAAGTCATGCAAACTTTACTTGGGAAACCATAATGCCCCGATAAAAAGTTAACAATGGCAGCTAATAGTCTTTAATGAACTAGAATAAATTTCTTTTTAAAACAACTTAATTAATTTATGCTTCTCTCATATATTACATCCTGACCACAGTTTCACTCCCTCCTATCCTCCCAGTTCCCTTTCCCTTCTCCCTCAGATCCACTGCTCCTCCGTTTCCTTGCAGATAAGAGCAGACCTTGCAGGGATATCAAACCAGCATGGCATTAGGCACATATCATCACTTCATTTCAAAGCTGGATGAGGGAACCCAGAAGGAGGAAAATGCTCCCCAAAGCAGACAGAAGACTCAAAGACAACCCCACCCCTACTATTAGGAGTCCCACAAGATCACCAAGCTACACAGCCACAGTGTTTCTGCAGAGGGCCCAGGTCAGATCCAGATAGGCTTCCTGACTGTCACTTCTGACTGTGAAACTAGAATAAATGTCATTATGATAGCATTGATTGTTTCCCCACAGCCTCTCACTATGAAGTTTCTGCTGGCCTTAAACTCAAGAAACTCTTGTTTCCTGAGTCTTCAAAATGCAAGATCATAATTTGAAAAATGAACAGGCAGATCCCTTTGACAAATTTGAAGACAGTGAATTTACTAATATTTTATACAACTATTCTCATGATGTTAATAAATTATATAGATTTTCAGTTAACACTGTAGTGGGGTAAAATTATTTATTATTCTGAGATATTTTCAGGGAGAGAAATATAATGATAAAATTCTGGATTGTTATGATGTTGTATAGTTTAAAGGGAGAAACAGTGAACTAGAACACATTGCTTTCTTAATAAAATATCTTTTAATAAAATTACTGCGCCTTTTCTAAGATTTTATTAGCAACATTTTATTTATACACCACCTCCCCAGTGTATACCCGGTTCTGATGAACGTTATTAAAAAAAAATCCCTCATAGTTCATTTTTGTTGTTGCAAAAGAATTGGAGAATACTATGGTTAGTTATATTAAAAAAAAGCCACTATAATTTCCTTAGAAGAAACATTCAAGTGAACAAATAACGACTTGGTTTCATGAATATGTCATTTGGAAATTTAGTGGCTGCTCCATTTTGAGAGAAAACACAAAATTGAATTATTAAAAGAAAATGAACTGATCTGTCTTTGGATTTAGCCATAGCCACGATACTTACTCCCTTCCTCTGATGAACAATGCTGGACTAACTGAGCTGAAGGGTTTGGGCTGAAACTGAGTAAATCTGCGTTTATTTCCTCACAAGATATTTGTTGCTGCAATAAGAGGGCAAAAGTAACTAAACAAGAAAATATGGATTATTAGATTAGCATCATATTTTATAATAATAATCCACATTCATATAACTATTATACATTTCAAAATGATATTATATTTATTATTTTATTTTTATTTATTTTCAACATCCAAAGCTTTTTTTGTTAACACTAAGATACAGGGTTAGTTTTTGTAGCCTTGGCTGGCCCTTTGGCCTCTCAGGCTCTCTGACCTCAGAACAGCCATCTTGCCTCTTTTCACAGCAGGGAACCTCAGAGCCCTCTTTTTGCTTCAAGGTTCTCTTGCAACATCATGTCACTCGATTCTGTTCCGCTCTCCAAATCTCCAAATTTCTAACTACATTTCTAACTCATAGGCTAAGAATCTTAATTTCTAGTGGATTCTAGCTTCACAGGTTGGAACGCCACCTGCTGTGGGAAATGTTTAAAAAGCACACCGTGGTACCACAGGCCACAGGCGAGCCTGGCAGATATCCTGACTCAGCTCCGAAATCGCTCTTTCCACCAGCTCACTAAGTTTCCTCGGCTGGCTGTAGCCACGCCAGCTCTACGCTTGCAAATTCCCACTGCTAGCTGGGGTGCTCTTCTCGCAAACCCATGCTCTACCGCCATACCTTTCTCTGGAACTCAGTTGAGTTGCCACATGAAAGAAAAAACACCACACAAACTTAGTTTAGAATAACAAGTAGCACAATCGTTGGGCGCAGCAACTAGCATCCTAATTCATAAGCGATTCTAAGTTATAAATCCTCCAGTAGTGGATCCTGGCAGATCTGCCACCTGAACCGGGGGCCTCCACTACCTACATTTTGTCCCCATCTCTCCCCCTGTCCAAAAGAGATATTAAATTTGTTATTGTTAAGGAATATTGTATAAGCATTTCTTTTGTTATTGTTTTTAAATTTTACTATGTGTGTGATAGGGAAAGGCTCTACCCCAACTTAACATTCACCCCCCCCCCTTTGCTTTTAAATGTTAACAGTTACACTGGTTCTCTTCTGTAGTCTTTTTTTTTTTTTTTTTAAATATTTATTTATTTATTTTATACATATGAGTACACCGACATTGCTCTCTCCAGACACATCAGAAGAGGGCATCAGACCCCATTACAGATGGTTGTGAGCCACCATGTGGTTGCTGGGAATTGGACTCAGGACCTCTGGAAGAACAAACAGTCAGCGCTCTTAACCGCTGAGCCATCTCTCCAGCCCACTCTTCTGTAGTCTTAGTGCCCAAATCAAATTATATAATCACTTAGCAACAGCAATTATATCAAGTGAAGGAAACCTTACTTCCCCTCTTTATTCCTAAAGAGATAAGTTTTGCCTTTTAACTTCCTTTTTAAAAAGACTTATTTTCTCTCTGTATCTCTCTGTCTCTCTTCCCTACCTGCGGGGTGTGTGTGTGTGTGTGTGTGTGTGTGTGTGTGTGGCTAATGATGGTCAACAGAGGAATTCTGATGCCCCAAAGCCCTAGAGATGGAGTTACAGGTTGTTATGAGTCATGTATTGTGGGAACTGAATTTGAATACCAGAATATATATATATATATATATATATATATATATATATATATACACACATATATAATTAACATAATGTTATTAACTGTAGTTTGTTAATTATGACTTAAAAATTTTCAAGCTGGGAAAATTATAGTTGAATTTCATTTGAAGTGTAAAAAGTAAATGATTTTTTTTTGACATAGTGTAGTCATTGAGACAAGCAAAATATTTAGCCTCATATAAAAATAATCCTTTTTTCATTCCCCCATTTATTCTTTTATACTTAAAATATATCCAGAATATAGTATATTTATAAATAGAATATCATGTAGAAAAATCACTCATTCAACCTCTAAATTCTTACTGACCATCAGATGTTGCAGTCACTATGTAGGAGGTAATGATCATAACAGAACTTAGAGTTTAAATCATTTCCCAGTGTTGTAGCTAGTCCTAGATAGAATATGTGCCAGGTAGTCTATCTCGAGAGATAAAGCCATTAACCTAGTTCTACAAACAATCAAATCTGTAGAGCCCTCATCCAACTTACATTGAACTCACCCGGGACTGCATTAAGACATAAAGAAGCAAATGCACAATAAACAATGTTGCATAATTACAACTACTCTTATATTTTAGGAAGAAAAATACTCCTTTATAATAGCTATTAGAACTTACCATTTGAGTTTAAATGTCAGTGACAGTCCTTCAGAGGAGACTTTGAACAAGGGGTGGGGAGTGAATTGGTAAGGGGAGAAATGGCAATTTTGCACTCAGAGAGCTAAGTAGACTGGATGTTCTAAAGTGGAGGGGCAGGGTGAGTTGAGGAAAGCACGGAGGGGGAGGGGACTGGGGTGAAGAGCGAAGCTTGGTAGGATTAAATGTTATTTTAAGAACAGGGAAAAATCACTCTCTTAACATTTATTCTCTTCAAATTATTATTCAGGACTGTGTTAATTACTTTTATTTTATTGGGCTATAACACCATGACCAGAAGGCACCTAGGAAAGAAACTTTTTTTTTTTTTTTT
>NC_034601.1:57447471-57476565 GCF_900095145.1 Mus pahari | reverse complement strand
TCCTCCTCCTCCTCCTCCTCCTCCTCCTTCTCCTTCTCCTCCTCCTTCTCCTTCTCCTCTTCCTCCTCCTTCTTGTTCTTTCAAAAGGAAAGGCCATTAAGGAACAATTACAAACAGCAGTCTGGTCTTCTTAGAAGATGGTCAAGGGCAATAGCTTGGAAGACATCTAAAGTCACCTTGCTGATTTTGGAGGTAGATTAAAGGATCCAAATGGTTTTTCTCCTTCTTCCACTGAGATGTGGCTTTTCGATGTTCTTCCATCGATTCTGGATTGGCCTCAGTGAATTTCCAGTCAATAGAATGTGCAGAAGTTCTGCTCAGGGTTTCCGAGAATGAGCCATAAAAGTCCTTTGGCTTCTACCTGGTCTGCTTGGCATTGCCTCCGAGAGTCTGAATTCTTGGGCAAACCTCTGAGAATGGAGAAGGATGGAAAAGGTCACACTTTCGCAAACCCTTGGCTACTATATGGAGAGGTACACCTGGAAAGCTGTCCCCATGCAGGGGACAGACTGAGTTAAGTCTGTTGTAATCACTGAAGCCTCAGGAGAAGCAGTGTGGGGAAGAACTAAGAAACCTGGCTGAGAGGCCAAGACAAAGTGAGGACACACAGTCCCTTTGAGTTGCACAGCCTTTTTGAACCTACTGAAGCCTCAGTTACTCGAGCAATGAGACACCAATGTACTCTGATCCACAGCATGATAAACAGACAGATGGCTGTTCTATGTCCATGTTATCGGGGCCTTTCCCCCAAAGCACCTAAGAATAACCTCATGCACAGTAGTTGTTCATTTAAGATTCACAAAAGTCAACAATTTGATTTCCCTTAAAAATGTCAAGTATGCATGCTTAAAACCAGACACACAACTACGCCACAAGTAGCTTAGTGACAGGGACATCTGAAAATTCAAGATGGGCCAGCTGTTATCACTGCGTGACCATCGTAGAATGTACTAGTTCCTTTAAATAGCTGTGACCAAATACCCAAGGAGACAAGACATAGGGAGAAGTTAGTGGTTCCTGCTCATGATTCTGAAGTTTCATCCCGTGGCCCCTGATTCTACTGAGTGGCAGGAGGGACCTTTTGGTGGTGGGCACCATATGGCAGAGGCTTATTTTATGGTGGGAAAGAAGGAGAGTGTGAGGATAGACTTTAGTTGTAGCATACTCTTTAAACTGAGTCTCTCAGTGGCCTACTTCTTCCCACTAGGTATTACCTTGTAGTGTTCAAATAGTGTCACCAGCTGAGGCCCATTATCAGCACATGAGCCCATGGGGGACATTTCATATTCAAGCCGTAACAGAGTAGCCATTACTCAGACTCCAATGTCAAAATGTCTGAGGCCACTGAGACACACGGAGGCCTTAGCGTTGTATACATGTATACTGTCTCCTATAGCTCCTACAGCGGTCACAAACAAAAGAGCGCAAAATTAAACTCAGAATGAGAGAAAATGCCAGTAAGGGAAAGTAAACATGAAATGTTTGTGGTTGTGGCATAACATGACATAGTGTTTTTATAGAAGTGTTGTTCGTAAGTAAAGGAGATATTTCCCTAAATATTGATAGAAGCATGGAACTGTAAACACATGAACTAGTAACATTGTTATAGCGTGTTTTACATACTGCAAACAGCGGTAAGGCAACACTCTTGTGTAACCTACAGCAGAGCCAGCTTGTATACACCAGCATCACCACCAGCATGCAAGGAACTCAGTGCGTCATGATGCAGGCAGGGGTTACATGCATGGTGATAGTTTGCAGCTCCAGCATAATCCTATGGGACCGTTTGCATACATCAGTCTGGAAAAGGCTGCTGTCCAGTACATGACTGTACAAACCAAAATTAGCTTAATATGCAAGAAAGCATTTCAATTGCTTTGTTGCCTATTTGATTTGCCAGTCAAAATTAGTAAAGATTTTATATTATCAATTATTTACACCAAATTATTAAAAACATTTTAAAATTTCATTCTTTGAGAGTATAATATAATTGCAACTTTTCTCTCATCCCTTTCCTTCCTTCAAACACCCCCAAATATGCTTCCCTGCTGTCCTTCAAATGTATGGCCTCTTTATGAGTTTTTTGTTTGTTTGTTTGTTTGTTTTTTGTTTTTGTATCACAAAACATTGTTCTTCATTCCAACATTGAAAGCTGTTGTATTTCTGACATCAGGTAAAATTCCTCTCCTTCAGTCATTATACTATATAAAGGCTTCATGTGTTTTGTGTAATTTAACCAGAACAGGTTTGTATAATTATTTTATCTGCATTTTCCAGGAAAGAAAATGGAAGCATAATGAAATTAAGTACTACTGTCAAGGTTGTACAGCTAACACAGAGAATGGCTAGTCAAAGCGCTTGGGCTCCAGAGGGCCTTGTGTTTTTTAGGCTCCTTCTATCTTTCTCACACACATGTGTTTGGGGTCTTTTCAGCATCCGAGTAAGCATAGATAGATTGAGTGGAGTCTTTGGAAGAAGACAAAAGGGACCTGGAGCGGCTTTCCGAGCTAGGAACACTAGAGAAGGTGTGCACACCAGAGGCAAAGGATGTGGCTGCCGAGCGTGATAAACAGCAAACTTCTCCTTTCAGACCTAGCCTGAGTCTAACCCTCACCCTCTGCCATTGCAGGATAATTGACACACTGAGCTGGGTCAATTTTAGGATTCCTTAACATGTCTCATGCGCTCCGGTGTACAGTCTCTGAGTTCCATTACATTCCTCACCCAGATACAACCGAAGCATTGAGCTTTGCAGTCTTACACGTGGCCAACACAAAGTTCACAGCCAAATCTATCACAAACACAACCCTCGCTCTTTACAGAAGGCAGGGTCCCTGAAAGCTCTGGACACTGTTGGTGTCGCTGGGCTCAGGAAGGCCTTGGCAGCTCTCACATATTCCTCAGCACGATTGCCTCACGTCAGCCTTCAAGGAAAGAGCACTGGACTGCTACCAAAGCTTTGTCACATGTGACCTAGAAATATGACTCTCAGCGGGACACTTTGTGGCATCCTCCGAATGGGTGACTCCAGCCAGGGGAAGCATTATATGTTAGAGAGGACTACTGACTCAGTTGGCAGGAAATAAGTCATCAACAGGAGAAGAGGAAACTTGCTTTTTTTTTTTTTTTAAATATGAGGTTGGTGCTGTCTATGTGAAAGACAGTACACACGAAACTAAAACACCTTTAAATGAAATTGTACAAAGAGCACAATGTCTAGTTTCTAAACGTTTACTTTTTATATAGGCAAGGAAACTACTCACCAAATAATGTCTCCAAATGTCTCATATTAAACAGGCGTGGTTTCCAGAAGGACATTTGTGATCCTCTGAATCCTCCCTATCAAATACACCGCTGACAAAACTCACTTTAAATAGGGGATAAGGTCTGATGTGTGTGTGTGTGTGTGTGTGTGTGTGTGTNTNTGTGTNTGTGTGTGTGTGTGTGTCTGTGTGTGTGTATGGAAATGTGAATTTATCCTGCGAAGAAATCAGAGAAGTGCAGATGAAGATGAGGCCCCATCCAAGGCAGGCATGCAGGTACATGTCTTCAGGGCTGAGAAAACGTGTTTGTGTTTCTGAGTATGGCTTATGTCAGTTAACACAAAGATCTCTTTTGATATCCATTTTCCTGCAGATGGCACCGTATAGCTTTTTCTGGCTAAAATAAAACTCCACTGTATGTGTGTGTGTGTGTGTGTGTGTGACTGTCTGTCTGTCTGTCTGTAACACAGGTTCATCGTCTGCTAATTTATGGAACTCTAGGGTGGGTTGTATGCTTTGGCTATTGTAAATGGTGTTGCTGTAAACATGGGTGTGCCAGCATCTCTACAGGATGCTGGCATATTCCTTTGGGTGTGTACCTAGGATACACTTGTTATGGTCTTAAGCATGTGTATGTCTCATACTCTGAGCCAGTGTTCAGTGAGAGAAACTACTCTGGCTCTGGGTTGCTTCTATGATCAAGGATCAAGCCAGAGTTCCTGCAAACAGTTCTTGACAAAGAGGTTGATGTTAAAATTCCTCAGTAGAGGGCACTAGAAAGTCACTGCTGGAGATGGAGGCTTCTCGTGAGGGCAGCCAGAATTGTGGATCTGCAGGGTGACTGTGGAGACAGGAGGTGGAACCTGTCTTAGCCACAAGCCTAGAACAGGATCTGCCTTGGCCTGTGCAGCCCTGGCCTGGACAGCTGCCTGTGTGGCAGGGGCAGGGTGGTGGAGGAATTGCACAGAGCGGCTTCCACTGACCACCCATACACCTGAAGGCCTTTGCCTGGCACTGGATCAGCAAGGGCTGAGATAGCTTTTCCCATAAACTCCAAATCAGTATGGCTCAGAGGGGACTTAAATACAAATATTTGCTATTCCGTCTCTGGAAAAAAGTCTTTCCAACCACATCTGGATTCCTTTGCTTATCTGTATCCTATGACTATTTTTATTATAGTTAGTATCTCCCATGTTAAATATTCTATATTGAACCTACTTTATGATTTATGTAGTTCTAAACCAGTCCAGGCAGTTTCAGGGAGATGGTTACATCGGTCATAAAAAGCAAAAGGGAATGAACCCTGATCTTTCCTGTCTTTGAATACCAGGATACACCATCCCCTAGAACTACAGCAGTCATTTTTGGCCAGTGGGAAGAAAGAGATATGGAAAGACATTAGGGTTCTGTCTGTCTGTCTGTCTCTTCATTGAAGATCAGAGGACAAAACTTTTGGTGATGTTCTTCAAGTGTCATCCATATTTCTTTGGAGTCAGAGTCTCTTGCTGTCCTGGGGTTAACACTCGATGCCCCAGTGTAGGGGAATTTGAGGGAGGGGAGGTGGGATTGGTTGGTTGGAGGAACACCCCCATAGAAGCAGGGGGAGGGAGGAATAGGATAGGGGGTTTCTGGGGTGGGGGGAGGACTGGGAAAGGGGATAACATTTGAAATGTAAAGAAAGAAAATATCCAATAAAAAGTTATATTTTCATTGAAAAAAAAAAAAAAAAAAAGAAGGTAGACAGTCTGGCCACTCAGCCTGTGGACCTGTTTGTCTCCATCCCTTTTGCACTAAAATCACAAGCTTGACAACTGGCTTTTTATGTGGATGCTGGGGATTAAACTCAGGTCCTCATGCCTAGAGGGCAAGCAGTTCACCAACTGCACCAAGTCCTCAGCTCAATGTGGTGTTTTGCTATTGCCTTGAGCCTACCCTACCTGCAGACTTCTCTGAGGCAGGCTGAACTGCTGTTTGCTTTTATAGAGAAAAATGCTAAGTGACATTAAAGACCTTTGGGCTAGTCCTTAGAATGCATCCTAATCGTGCCCCAGAAAAACCTAGAAAGGCCTCTTTTCTATAAGGCATTCCTACGAACCAATTCCCAGCTTCTTTACTTTCAGTGCAAGTCTGTATTTAGAGTTACTACACAGATAAAAAAGAAGCATAGATCTGAAGTCTACAACAGTGCACAGCCTGCATCCTACAAGGAGTACCTGCAGTTTTCATTCCCAATTAATGAGAAAACTTTTTATAGTTGCTTAGGCTAAAAGACAGGAATCTACTACATGGCCTTTGTAGGTGTATCTGTGATTCCCAGATTGCTTCTGTTTTGGGATGTGTTGGTCACTGTAGTTTCCTTTGCTCACTGTGACTTCCACAAGGCTCCCAACCCTCTCAGGATCACCAGCCTTTCCATTCTGGAGCTGGTGATTTCTGTGCAAGAGAAGCAAAGTTCTTAAAGTAATCTGTCCCATTCCATCATAGCTAGTCCACCTCCTTAACCCCTCCCTGCCGTGGATAGCACACAGAGTGATTGGTCTCACATCTCTCTCATTGTCAGAGCTGGCTTTCTCCATCTCTGTTCTTTTTTATCTTTTGCACAGAGCGACTTGCTCCTATAAAATGCTGCTTCTATTCTGGGCTTTTGGGGAAAAAGGCATCCTTTTGAATCTTTTCCCAGACAGATCCGGTGGCCTGCGTGAATATACTTCCAAATTACATACATCCTCCTGTGAATAGTGACGGGCATGTTTCCCTGCTGCTGCCTGGGCAGTCTAGCGACTGCAAAGTTAGCATGACTCTACTCACAGGACAAGGCTTTAACACTCAAGGCTCAGATGCTTTAATAAGGAATATTGGTTGCTTGGGGTTTGCCTCAAAAGAAATAGGGTCTAGGACTTAGGTAATCTTTGAAGGGCAGAAAACAAAAAGAGAGAAGAATGGGAATTCCTCTTATTTCCTACCTTCCATACCCTGCTCAGGGATGCTTGTGTTATGTTTGTCTTGCTTGTCATTCATCTAGAGTGTACATCAATGACATCAGTGAGGACAGCTGCTATTGGCTTGTACCCAGACACTTCACAAGCATTTTTGAGTGTTTGCTCCTCAGTCAGGCCAATCTGCATCTCTGATCAGTATACATTTCTAATTTTACACCTATAAAGGCTAATGCAGACACAGCCACTCCCCCAAAGCTCTTTTCTATTTTCATTGTGCTTTAGGTCCATAAGAAAACATTTGTTAAGGCATGCTTGACAATTTGGTCGTTAAAAGTCTTCAAATTAGGCCAGATATGGCGGTTCCTTATATTAATCTTAGGACTGGAAAGAAGAAGGCATGCAGATTTTTGGGCTGGAGGCCAAACTGGTTCTACATAGTAAGTCAAGGTGAGCCAGGACTACACAGAGATACCCTTCCGAAAACATAAAAATCTTAAAAATTTGTATAGACTTCATATTCTATTGTTTATTTTTGATAAGTTTACTTAATTATAGATACATAAAATATAGCTCTGGGGGTCGTTGAGACAGCTTAATGAGAAAAAGTATGCTCTGTGTGAGCCTTATGACCTGAGTTCCATCTCCAGAACCTATATAAAATGCGGAGGTTGTGGTACACATCTACAATCCTAGCACTTCTGTGGTGAGATGAGAGAATTGCTCAGAAATGTATAGGACATCTATCCCAAGCATGCAGCCCAGTGACAGAAACAAGAGAGACCCTACACCTAAAAGATGGAAGGAGAGACCTGATAGTTCAAAGTTGCCCTCTGACCTCCAAATGACGCCCGACCCCACCTCAACTCACCCCATACACACATACAATAGTAACTTTAAATAAGTAGCTATCAGATTTTATGACCCCTGGAAAATCAATATATATATTCATACACGTAGATGGAGAATGTGGAAATAATTGAGATGCTTTTAAAATACAATATTCTAAAATATTGTTTAAAAATGAGAATGATATGCCAGCTGTGCATCTCCTCGCATCACTTTGCCTGCAGGTACCATGTCTCCATCCACATCTGTGCCAGCTTTACCATCCATACCATCTGTGTCCTTGCCCACCATTTCCCCATTACTCTTCTACTTCTTTATCTTCTCTTCTGCCAATTAACATCTTAAGGATGAGACTATCTGGGTGTCACGATTACGAACGGTTTATGTTTCCGTCTTGCCCGTATTTTGTCTTTTTTCCCCTATAACAATTGTGCACCATTTGGTTTGCTGAATGATTCCTACTTGACTTCCTGTAATGACTCATGGTTTGAACTTCAGAAGACTCAGAAATCGTTTTAGCTATCTGGGTTATAATAAAAGGCCACTCTGTTTGAATTATTAGTGGTTTCATGCAGTTTGACTGGTGCTCAGTTTACACAGGCTCAGAGATATGGAAAAACCATAAGGTTATCCCAGCTAGTCCCTCATCTTAAGGGGAGTAAACCGAAACTCAGAGAGGCTGATATTTAATCACAGCAGAGTAAGATGTCACACGGTGGAACATCAATAGGAGAGTCTTTATACAATGATTCTTTTATGAGTAAAACATGAAGATTTTTAAAATTATATCATTTTCTTTCAGTGGCTATTATAAAAGACCATATTTAACACGTGTGCTTAACGACAACAAGGTTGACATCCATATATCAGAATCAAGTGGGAGAAAGAACGGTAATTCCCATAGAAGATTGTTCGGTTTAGACTCACTGTGCTTGAAGCAACTCCAAATTATGAGTTTAATTTTACTTTGAAAAGAGGAACATTTGATCAAAACTGTCTACCTCTAAAAGAGCATCTTCATACAGTTACCATGCAACCAAAAGTTAGGATGCAAACTTTTACCCTTTAAGAACTCAGTGTCAACACACCATTGGATCTGCCTCAGCACCGTTTTATCAACATTTACTATAAAAACCAATCCATGGTTAAAACAAGGCTTATGCCTTAGGTTGTGGGTCAAAATAATTGTTGTTCTGCCTTAGGCCCAGCTACAGCTTATCTCACAGAGCTGCTGTTCCTCTTTGAAAGGAGAGTGCATGCTGCCCATCTCTTACCAGCCAAGCCACAGCAATCGATAACCTGGACCAGACCACGGTCTATAAAACTGTACCAGAAAAGAACATGCCAGTTCCCCACCCCACCCCCACCTGAGCTTCTGAATCCCTGCTTTTGCCATTTGATCTGCTCCGGTCTGGCATGCTGTTTGTATTTCCCCAGCACTATAGACATCTGCTGTCCCTCAGAACCCAGCATCCTCCATGGGGCTTCGCAGCTGACTGCTATGCTATTTATATTAATTGAACGCAGTACGGTCTGTATACACTGCTGATTGCCCTCATTTATTTCAGTTCCTAAAGAGTCGGGAATCTCTCTGTGTATCCTTACCATATCGTTCTACTCATTTGGCTCCAATTAGTCTCGGCTAACAAAAATACATTACAACAAAACCCTGGTTAGCCGTTGCTGTTTCTAATGACATAATTTGTGAGTTTTTAGCCCTTGAAAGTAGAGACACCAGAAATTAAGTTAAGAGTATCTTCGGAGGGGTTGAGAAATATTAATTGCAGGCATCTGGGATCACTTCCTTAAGGAAGATTTGTGATTTCTATTTAACTAATAAATGTTGACATAATTGAAGTGCTATAAACTCCGTATGTTGGGATTTCTGAGGAATTTCTGGTCATTCCCTTGCTTAGTCGAGTAAGAAATTGCAGCGACATTAACACTAAGTCCTGGCTTATTTGTTATTTTATAACCGTACTGAACGGTCAAAACAGTTATGCAAGAGGATCTCTTTAGGAATGGTTAAAGCATGAACAAGCCACAAAGACACTGTTAATTTTCTGTATAAATAATATTTCTAATGTAAATTTTTGTTTGCAACAAATTGTCTCTCCTCCATGCTACTGTTGTAATTAGCTCCAAACTATAGGATCAGACTCTCAGGTTCTGGGAACTTAGACTTGAAAGTCTCTCCAGTGACGTGTTCATAGGTGTCACTTCAGTCGATATTTTCTGATGTCATCCGGAAGCTTGAAAGAAAAATGTAGAAAGAACCATAGGAGATTCTTTAACAAATTAGCTCACTTTTGTCTCCTTAATAACAAGAATGTTACACTCCAAGAAGTCCAGCAAGATCCATCTTTTACATTCAGTGTTTGCACTTTAAAACAGCTGTCCTCTGAGGTCCACAGCTATAGTTTTGATGTGTTTCTGAAATATAATCAATTATGATGTATTGAATCCAAATAAGCTTCACTGCAAAATGATAACACCAAGCAAAGAGATTTTAATACGCGGTTCTCTGTACTTTACATTTTCCCCCTTTGTCTTCTCTCTCAAACATGAAAAGACAAGAACGATCATCATCAAATAGTCTAAAGGCTGCACTCCTGTGCTTCTTATGTAAAGTTAATAAAATAAATAAGAGGCAGCTGTGCACTTCAGGAAATCACTCCGCTGAGGGGTTCTGGGAGTACTATAACCACAAGTGTGAAGCTGGAGTCACTAGAAACCCTCGGTGGAATTACAGCTCAATAAATCAAGGTTTGCTCCTTTTGCCTTTACAACCTGGCTCGGTGCTCTGTGTGGTGCCTAGGCTCGGCTCGACGCCATTCCCAGCGCTATCTTTTTAATGATCGTGGAACTTCTTGCTTCCTGTTCCAGCAGGTTGGGTTGTTTGGGGAGAACCTTTCACTAGATGCTTGGTTACCGTGGGTCTCAAACAATTCGGGCTTAGGGAATCAGGATATGGTCATAAATCCTTCTTGCCTGCTGCCACAAAATAAGGAAGACAGAGAGAGTAACTATGAAGAATTGGGAGGTACTTTGATAACACCTCATGGAGGTATATAGAA
The DNA here is from genome assembly GCF_900095145.1 of Mus pahari. Classification (NCBI taxonomy): domain Eukaryota; kingdom Metazoa; phylum Chordata; class Mammalia; order Rodentia; family Muridae; genus Mus; species Mus pahari. Next base: position 57,466,440 of record NC_034601.1, on the reverse strand, counting down.
AATGCATCTATGGCAAATGGCACTATCACACAATATTACATCTGTGAACCAGTGGTAGGCCACCTAGGAGCTCCTGCGTACTACTGGGGCTTGTTGACTTATGGACTGTGAGTACTGATGATTACAGTGATATAGTTGTCATTCCTTTGAACTAGTGTATTAATTGGTGAAAAGCTCCATACATAATTTTTTTCCTCAGGATTTTTTTTTCTTGTCTATCTTATCCACTTCCACTCTCGTTTAGAGTAAAAGCCAAGTCTTAGTTTCCTTAGTTGAAAGACACTTCCAAGTTCTGTATCTAAACAGACTAAACGACAAAAGGATCTGCACCAACACAGAGCAGGGATTCTAAACATCGTCTCTCTCAGCTGTTAGCTTTGCAACCTCAAGCAAGTTACTTAATAGTTACAAGTCTCACCATTGCCCTAAAATGGCAATGTAGGGTCTGCTATAGTTTGAATCTCAAATTTTACCCAAAGGCTCCTGTGTAAAATAAAGCTCTGCTCTTGGGTGGGAGGGACTGCTCACTGGTTAAGAGTGCTTCTGCAGAAATGCAAGGAATTTGCCTTCAGAGCCTCAGCTTAAGAATGGAAAGGTGGGTATAGCCACATGTGCCTGCAGCCCTAACACTGGGAGTCGGTGACAGAAAAGGAATTACTGGCCTTTCTGGCTCTCAGAAGTCACAGTAAGTTCTAGGTTCACCAAAATACCCCATCTCAAAGGAATTAGGCAGAAAGTGATCAGTGAAGACCCATGATGCTCTCTGGCTTCCAGGGGCACGCATGTAGAAACACACTGCTACACAGGCATACATGTGCACACCACATATGGAAGCACAAAGCTGTGTTCTTCATGGGGGGGGGGCACTGTTAGTGGAAGACTTAGGAGGCTGGGGCCTAGAAAGAAGTAGAAGTTTTTAGGTTTTTGGAGATGTGCCTTGAAGGAATGAGCAATTCTGATGTCTTAGTTTTCCTTTGTTCCCTTGTGGGAGTTGTGAATTTCCTCCACCACTCATTCCTGGGGTGATGTGTTATATTGCCAAAAGCAACCAGACAGATTAGCCATAAACCAGAACCAAAACTGACTCAAAATAAATCTTCTGTTTTTTTTCTAAAGTAAATTATTTTGGGTCTTTGTTATATTATTGGGGCAAAAGGCTAACACTGTCACCAAATCCTGAGGTTACCATGAGGTTTGCCAGTAAGCTTCCGCTGTATAACACGCTGCTCCCATCTCAGTCACTTGAGGTAATAATAGCATTGACTATTTCTTACAATGCTGCAGACTATCTTAGAAGGTTTTATTTTTTTTTTGAAGTTTTTTGTTTGTTTGTTTGTTTGTTTGCTGGAGAGGCCTTGCCTGCGTGACTGTTTAGGGTGACTTTATTTGTATGGCTGGGGCTTAGCATGTCTAAGGAGCTCTCACCCTTACTTGAACAACATGTCCAGATGCCCTATCTAGGAAATCAAAGCACTCTCCTTAGTCACCAGGATAGCCGAGATAATCTCAAGGCAGCGGACGTGAGCAAATTCCTGCTCAATTTGAATCTTATTTGAGGTGTCCCATGGCTAAAGCAAATACATGTCAGAGTAAGGCCTGGATGGAACGTGGAGAAATGGGCTCTACCCCATAGGGGAACAGGACTCAGCCTTTTAAGGAGCATGCACTCAAGACTGAGGAGAATTTATAGTGTTTGCAATTTGGTACATGAGAGTAAGGCGATGCATGCTGAGAATAAAGTGTTTGACTTAGTTCCTGGCATCTGGGAAGAATTACCAAGCAATATCTGTTACCACCGTGTTATTGGGTCCTCTGTACCTGCTTATGTTCATATACACGTGCTTAATGAGTATATGTATGTGCTTGTATACGTGGTAATATAGGTGTGCTCCTCAGTTGCTTTCCACCCTGTTTTTAGAGATAGGGTCTTGCGCTGAACCTGCAGCTCACTGAATCTGCGAGATTAGACGGCCAGCAAGCTGGTCTGGGAATTTGGTGAGTTTTCTCAGTCTCAGTCTCCCAAGTAGATTGACAGGCAAAAGATGGTCAACCACCACACTCTTAATTAACACTATCCTCCAATCTAGCCCTTGCAATTAGAGCAATTTTTGTCTAATTATCTCTAATACATGAGAATGAGGAACTAAATCAATTTTGAGACTGTTCCAACTCTAATCTTTAGTATTTGAGGCCAGGGCAGGAACCTTCTGGAATCCCTGCAAGTAGGTGAACATGGATCAGGTTTAATACAAAAAGACATTTTTTCTTCTCCTTTCTATCTTCCACACTATTGCTGGAGTAATGTAAAAAAAAAAAAAAAGGAGAAAAGTCTGGATTTCTTTTGCCTTTTAATTTGTATTCTTTTCAGGCCCACTTCTTGCAAGAGTCACAAAAGGGCAGCCCTTCTCAGTAGTTACCCAGCCTCAGTGTTAGCAGCGCTGCTGAGGCAGTAGCAAAATGTTAGGCCACGGTATAATGTTGGTCTGGCTCAGAGCTTTGAGTTTCATTCCTTTATAGGATTACACCTCAATAACGAAGCCCTAATTCTTTAACAATCTGTTTTACAATGACAATAATTTTATTAAATCGACCACTGGCCATTTTCTTTCTTTGAAAGTCAAATCTTTAAAGATTTACTTTAAACGTTAAGTGGTTTTGAAGAGATTTTTATTTTAAATGGAGCATAAACTGACCAATTGAACTGAAAATGGCTTTGAAATCTACTCAGCTGATTTCCCCTAACTGGAACCTCCTACAGATGCTAACAGTCACTATTAAAAAAAATCAGCGTTCACAGCCCTCAGCCGAGAAACTCGGGCCCTTGAGGCTAAAAGACGAGATGAACTCAGGTCGGTTTGGATTTCATTATGCTTAATAACTATGATCAATGCCAGTCATGGGCTCTTGTAAATTTGTTCCTGGGAAAGTTTCCATGAAGATGTGACTCAGGTAAAACAAATGTGTTTTAAGTATCTAATCGGCAACGAACAATTTGTCCTATCCGTGAGGAATCAAACAATAATCCCAAACACATGTCTGGGTAACGGGATAGTTAGGACTGCCATAGCAGACTGCTTAAGAAACAGTACTCATATGGAACTCCCAGAAAGAGTCTACTCAAATACAAGGATACTATGAAGCAGGGAGTTCACCCATCAGCTCTCAAGGGTACGTTCTTCCGCTCACATCCTGACCAGCACTCTCTCTGCCCTGACAGGAACTAGCCCGGCTCTAGTCCCACCTCCCAGGGCTAGAGAGAAGATCACAACCTTCCTGATCAGTTCCAGACCACCCTTCCTTCCCATCATTCACAGCAGGACGACCAGGATCTCCTTTCTCCGCCGCCCCGCCCCCTCCCCACCCTGGTACCTACAAGGAGACCCTAGTGGTTTTGACATTCAAACCACACAACTTGTTTTGCTTGTTTGTTGAACTTTAGTAGAGAAAAACAGCCAAGCCACACCCAGTGACTGCAGAAAGATGGGTGAGGCGGCTTCATGAATGCAAGAGACATGAAACTCTTCTCGCTTGGTAGACAGCCCTGTGATTTAGGTGTAGAATATTGCTTTTGTTCTCAGAATTAAAATAATTCCAGAGAAAGACGACAGATTCTTTCTTTCTGTTTTTTGTTTGTTTGTTTGTTTCGAGACAGGGTTTCTCTGTGTAGCCCTGGCTGTCCTGGAACTCACTTTGTAGACCAGGCTGGTCTCGAACTCAGAAATCTGCCTGCCTCTGCCTCCCGAGTGCTGGGATTAAAGGCGTGCGCCACCACGCCCGGCAGATTCTTTCTTTGTGATGAATAAGGTTTTTACTTCTCGTGGTCCAAGACAAAAATGGTGTGTGTGTGTGTGTGTGTGTGTGTGTGTGTGCGCGCGTGTGCTCATGATGGGATGTGTTAGACAGTGAAGGTGAGACTCCACACTCTCAGAAGGCTCTCATGTATCCACATGGGGCAGAGTTAACATGCTGAGGAGGTCCTGTGTACCCAGGTGGGGCACAGTTACCCTGCCAAGGGGGTCCTGTATACCCACGGGGCACAGTTACCCTGCTGAGGGGGGTCCTGTGTACCCATGTAAGACACAGTTACCCTGCTGGGGTTTCTCTGGACCCACACGGGTCACAGATACCTTGCTGAGGAGATCCTGTATATCAATGTGAATCACAATTATTCTGCTGAGGGGTTCATCGTCCCCACATCAAAGACAGTTACCCGCTGAAGGGGTCCCCCATAAGCACACGAGGCACAGTGTATGTAATTGTGCCACTGTTGCTTCTTCTGTGGAGCTGAATTTAGATAATGAACAATTTTCTTTTTTATTTATTAATCATTTTATTTGTTTACATTTCAAATGTTATTCCCCTTCCTGGTCTTCACCAACCTCCCTACTCTATCCCCCCTCCCCTTTACCTCTAAGAGGGTGCTCCCCCACCCACCCACTCCTGCCTCACCCCTCTAGCATCCCCCTTCTCTGAGGCTTCAAGCCTCCTCAGGACTAAAAGCCTCCCCTCCCGTTGATGTCAGATAAGGCAGTCCTCTGCTATATGTAGTAGAACCCATGGACCTGCCCATATAAACTCTTTGGTTGGCGGTTTAGTTTCCTGGAGCTCTGAGGGGTCTCTGAGGGTTTGTTTTTTTAATTTTATTTCATTTACATGAGTCCACTGTACCTGTCTACAGACACACCAGAAAGAGGGCATTGGATCCCCATTACAGATGGTTGTGAGCTACCATGTGGGTGCTAGGAATTGAACTCAGGACCTCTGGAAGAGCAGTCAGTGCTCTTAACCGCTGAGCCATCTCTCTAGCCTAGGGGGATCTGGCTAATTGATACTGTTGTTCTTGCTATGGGATTGCAATCCACTTCAGCTCCTATGAAAAATTTTATTGAACAGCTGGAAGCTATGTGTTTTGAGGACCCACAGGCAGTAGATGCTACAAAAGAGAAGGATTCTAGCTTCAGTCCTCTCAATAAGCCTAGATCCAAGGGCAGGGACAGATCCATAAGGTGTGACGCTCAGCCAGAAGTGACTTCTTGCTCCTGGCACAACAACTTCCTACAGAGGGAGTTTCCCTAGAGTCTGCATTCACGCTGGTCATTTGGTCTCCACGTCTTCCTTGGCTGCAAAGCACCCCTTTCAGGGGAGCTAGCTCCTCTCACTGCTCTGGCTGGTGGGCCAGATGGCAAGGGAAGGATTGCCTTCTGCTCTCTTCAGAGGCTGTTGGCTGTTGGCAAGCTTTGGAGCTTGGCCCCAGAACCCATTTATCGCTCATATAGAAACTCAGGAAGTCTGAGCACTCGAACGCTGAACTCTCCACACCGGGATGTTTTTGAGGCACTTCATTTTAACTCTGCCACATACTCTACCTTTCAAGGGACAGTGTATTAGAAAACAAAGCGGTTCTCTGGACTACCATGGACCACCTTTGCAGTCTAACAGACCCAAGGCTCTCCCACTCTCTAAGGAGCTTCTGATGTAGCTCAGCTTGGCTTCATGTAGATCTTAGAGGAACAAGATTGATACAGTGATGATGCTATTTCTCTTGGTTAAGTGAGGTGTGGGAAAATATTTCTTTTTCCAAAGAGGTGGGGGAGGGGAATCCAAAAAACAACCCTTAGTTGTTATCCCTTAGTTATAACTCTTTTAAACTTTTTTTTTCTTTTTCAATGAGAGATACTTTTTTTTTTTTTTGTGGATAAGGGATTATTTCAATCTCCTTTCTCTTCTCTTCCCTCATAAATAAGACTTTGCAGTTCTCATTGTTTCCTGTACAATAGGACACTAGCTGTTCTGGGAGACCCAGTTTCACACCAGGTCCCTTCTACCCACCTTTATTCCTGCTGTTGAGTCTCTCTTGTGCCCCCATCCCCGACCCTGTCCAGGACTCCTAATGTAGAACACCTGCTTTGTGTTTCCTGGGCATGTTTAAGGGGCTGCTTAAGTCTCAAGTCATCATCTCCATAGTTGGAACTGAGCTTCCCAGTATAATATGTCTGTGTGAGTCTTCTGTAGATCCCTTTTGCACACAGAATCCAAAATGAATTTCAGCAGATAGTAAGCCATACCATATAAACCTCTCGAAACACGAGGATTCCCAGCTCCAGTCTTGGATTTGATTTGGATAGCTGAGTAAGTCACAAGCTTGGTGTTACATGAGACAGAATCAGGGTTACCGTCACTTCTTATTCACACAGGAGAGGCTTATTTTTATGTTTTGTATTGCATTAGATGCATCATAAGTAGTTCTTTCTACTTTGAAGTAAATTAGGAAGCTCTAAACCTTTCCTACCATGTTTATTCTAGTCTGTTTCCTAACTAATAGCATGCAAGGTGTACTGGCTAGTTTTGTGTCAACTTGACCCAGGCTGGAGTTATCACAGAGAAAGGAGCTTCAGTTGGGGAAATGCCTCCATGAGATCCAGCTGTAAGGCATTTGCTCAATTAGTGATCAAGGGGGTGGAGGTCCCCTTGTGGGTGGTACCATTCCTGGGCTGGTAGCCTTGGGTTCTGTAAGAGAGCAGGCTGAGCAAGCCAGGGGAAGAAAGCCAGTAAAGAACATACCTCCATGGACTCTGCATCAGCTCCTGCTTCCTGACCTGCTGGAGTTCCAGTCCTGACATCCTTTGGTGATCAACAGCAATGTGGAAAGTATAAGCTGACTAAACCCTTTCCTCCCCAACTGCTTCTTGGTCATGATGTTTGTGTGGGAATAGAAACTCTAAGACACAAGGGTTCCCATTTCTCTTTACTCACCTTTCTCAGTATTTAAGGGCATTTTTTTGGGGGGGACTATTTTATTGTAGCTTTGAGTTACATTTCTGTGACAATTAACAGTGTTGAGTAATTTTTTCGTATTCAATTTGGCCATGTATGTTTCTCATTTTTCAAGAAATTCGTGTGTGTGTGTTGATGTATGTTTGCCAATTTAAAAACTGGTATTTTCCTATTAAATTGGTTATGTTTCAAATTTTGCCTGTACATCACCAGACCCCCATCAGACTCAAGTTTGCAAATACTGTCTTCCACTTCCTTTCCCTTTCAGTCTGCTGTTGGGCTCCTTGGCAGTGTGGAAGGTGGTCACTAGTTTGATGCAAACCAATTCATCTATTTATACTTCTACTGTCTTTGCTTTCAAATTCTATGCAAATATCTTTTGCCATATCCATGCAACAGAAGGTCAGACTATATCTTTTTAGTAGTTTAATTTTGTTAGATTTCCCCCTCAGGTAACGTTCTTGCTCTCAGCCTTTCAGTCTGTCCTTTACTTGGTCCATGGAAGGGAAGGGAAACAAGTGACTTAGGTTTGGGGGTTTTATTCTTTCAATGAATGAGCTTTCCTGTGCTGTTGCTCATGAAGATTGTTCCAGACACAACCTACTTTGTTCAGTTTTGAGATAAAAGGAAACCTTCTCCAAAATGCTTTTCTCACTTGCTAATAAAATAGACGAGCAAGATGCTGATGAAAGCTGTCCTAACAGGTTGGCACCAGTTCATTAACCTGGGACTCTACCGGAGAGGAATGATAAAATGGGATAGGCTGAGTTGCAGTTGGGTCTAATGGTTAAAGAGATGATAGCCCATAGGACATTAACTAAGCTCTTTTTTTTTTTTTAAGATTTATTTATTTTATGTATGTGAGTACACTGTAGCTGGTCGTGAGCCTTCATGTGGTTGTTGGGAATGGAAATTTTAGGACCTCTGCTCCCTCTGGCTCCCCTTGCTCAGTCCCTGTTCTCTCCAGCCCAAAGATTTATTTATTATAAATAGGCACACTGTAGCTGTCTTCAGACACACCAGAAGAGGGCATCAAATCTTGTTATGGATGGTTGTGAGCCACCATGTGGTTGCTGGGATTTGAACTCAGGATCTCTGGAAGAACAATCAGTACTCTTAACCACTGAGCCATCTTTCCAGCTCTTGCTCCAGCCCCGGTCGCTCTGGCCCCATGCACTCTCAGTTTCTTTATTGAAAGAAATAAAGTCTGGAGACATGGAAGTATACTATATGTGAATGTATAGGGACACAGTATTTTTATTATAGTAATATTTTTCAGATTGATTATAATAAATAGATGTTCTAATTTATTAGGAAAATTAATTTTAAAATTCTGGGTAATATGCTCAGAAGCATAAAGAGATGCAGAAAAGTCCAAGAAATCCTGAGAAAGAGTAAGTTTCTGATTAGCTTTTTTAAATTTAATTTAATTTGATTTGATTTTACTTATTTACTTTATATTCCTCTCACTGTCCCCTTTCCGGCCACTCCTTCCCACAGCTTCATCCTTTCCTTTCCTTATCCCTCCTCAGCTTCATCTCTGATTGGATGGGAACTCCCTCGGGTATCCCCCTTCCCACTGTGGCACTTCAAGTCTCTGCGAGGATAGGTGCTTCCTCTCCCACTGAGGCCAGACAAGGAAGCCCAGCTAGTTGAACATATCCCAAGTACAGGCAACAGCTTTTGGGATAGCCCCTGTTCCAGTTGTTCAGGACACACGGGAAGGTCAAGCTGCACATCTGCTAAATATGAGTGGGGAGCTGTAGGTCTAGTCATGTATGTTCTTTGGTTGGTGGTTCAGACTCTGAGGGCCTCAAGTGTCCAGGTTAAATGACTCTGTTGGTCTTCCAGTGGAGTTCCTATCCTCTTTGGAGCCTGCAAGCCTTCTGTCTATTTTTTTTATAAGAGTCCCAAAACTCCACGGAGTGTTTGGCTGTGGGTGTCTGTATCTGTCTGAGTCAGCTGCTGAGTGGAGCCTTCCAGAGGACAACACGCTCCTGTCTGCAAGCATAACAGAATATATATACAAATATATAAAAACAACCTGATGTGTCAGTTGTGGATGGTTTCAGAGTTGATCACTTCGCATTGGACAACCAATAAGGGACTACAACTTTCTTGGGAGAGATCAGTTCTAGCAGTCGTTAGCTGTAGTTTCTTGTCCATAGGTGTGTTGGTCCCTCTTCTTCATGCTGGCTAGTCTTATGTCTACTTGATACACAAACTAGAGTTATCTGAAAGGTAACTGAGAAAATGCCTTCGTAACATCCAGCTGTAAGGCATTTTCCTAATTAGTGAATAATGGGAAAGACTTATCCCACTGTGGGTGGTACCATCCCTGGGCTGGTGATCTTGGTTCTATAATAAAGCAGGCTGAGCAAGCCATGGGGAGCAAGCCAGTAAGCAGCATTCTTCCATGGGTGCAGCATCAGCTCCTGCCTCCAGGTCCCTGCTGTCTTTAAGTTCCTGTCCTGCCTCTTATGATGACCTTTGATAAGGAAGTGTAAGCTGAATCAACCCTTTCCTTCTTAAATTTCTTTGGTTATGGCATTTTTTTCTTGGTTATATTCTTTATTTACATTTCAAATGTTTTCCCCTTCCAGGTCTCTCCTTCAGAAACCCTCTATCCCATCCCCCTGCCTCTATGAGGGTGCTTCCCCACCCACCCACTCCCATCCTCCTGCCCTGGTAATTCCCTACACTGGGGCATTGAACACCCTCAGGCCTGAGGGCCTCTCCTCCCCCGGATGTTCAACAAGGCTATCTTCTGCCACATATGTGGCCAGCGCCATGGGTCATTCCATGTGTATTCTCTGATTGGTAGTCCAGACTCTGGGAGCTCCGGGTTGGGAGGTCTGGTCTGTTGACCCTGTTGCTCCCTCCATGGGACTGCAAACCCCCTCAGCTCCTTCAGTTCCTTCTCCATCTCCTCCACTGGGGACCACCCTGCTCAATCCATTGGTTGCCTGCAAGCTTCCTCCTCTATATTTGTCAGGCTGTGACAGAGCCTCTCAGGAGACAGCCATATCAGGCTCCTGTCAGCAAGCACTCGTTGGCATCCACAATAACATCCAGGCTTGGTGGCTGTATACAGGATGTCGCAGCAATAATAACTATGATACCATGTGTTTGATATGGCCGTTCTTTTTTATTCAGTCATTTCTATGAGAAGCTGTTTCAGAGAGGACTTCCTGGTATTCTGGCTCTTATAAATCTTTCTGCCCTCTGTTCCTCAATGTTCCTCCAGCCATAGATGCAGGAGATGTGATGAAGGCATATTCATTGAGGCTGGGCTCTCCAGTATCTGTTAATCTCTGCAGTGGTTCCAGTCGTGATTTTCTGTGATGGTCTCCATCTCCTGTACAGAGATGCTTCCCTGATGATGAATGATAGCTACACTTATCTGTGGGTAAAAGTATTTAAAATGTCATTTGTAGTGATGGAGCTATGACCTCTCTAGTCCCTGAAGCTGGCTAAGTTTTTAGTACCAAGTATGTTTTCTATCCTGTTCCATGGGCCATAAGTCCAATTAGATGGTTTCTTACTTTGAACATAAAAGTGCCACTTATTGCACCTTTATGGCTAGCTTGCCATGCAGGTCATTACTGTAGTTCATCCATATCACAGCCGTGTGGAGTATTAATTGTTTCTGTCTTTTGGCAATGTAGTCTTTTCTGGTACTATGAAACTATAACCAGCTCCAATAAAATAAATGTGTAGTGTCTTCAGCTAGGGGCTAACCTTGACCATCTGAGAGGCAACCATCGGCTACATCAATAGTCTATATTGTTTGGGGAGACATTTGGACTACTTTGACCAAGTATTCTAAAGGAGATTTTGCATGCCTGGTACTGGGGTTTTTGTGAGCAGCACTGTCAGCCCTAGAAGCCTAACTTCCTTTGACACACACACACATACACACACACACACACACACACACACACACAGATACATAGATATAGAAACACACACACACGCACACACACACACACATACACCCCACACACATTTACATATGCACTTATAAGTATTATGTATGATTTTATTTAAATAAAAAATACTATTTTTAACTTCACAGATTCAAATCTTAAATTGTTGTTACAAGTTATTGTTATTAAGTTCAGTTAATGAGGACAAAATATAATTAAAGAAGCTGGGTTTTTTTTTTTAACATTTCCTTCTTTTGTTTAAATTTATATCCTTAATGGTGCTTGGCTTGACATGATTTATTGTTGTAGAATTTTTACTTTTTATCCATTTGTGAAATGCTGATGTAGCAAGGTTGACATCCTGATGATAATTTATTCCCATAAACTACATAGATTTCTTAGGACATTCCCCCCCCCCCCCCAGAAATCCCAGGCTTCCATGCAGTTAGATAACTGACACTTAAAAAACATTCTTGTTTAAAAATTTATTTATTCATTCACTTTACATCCCAATATCAGCCCCACTCTCCTTCCAGTACCCCCTCACACAGATCCTCCCCCCACTTCCCCCTCTCCTTCTCCTCCGAGAAGGAGGAACTCTCTTTCTTGTAATCCTGCACCCTGGCATATCAAGCCACTAGAAAGAAAAGATGGTCCAGTTAGGGGAAAAGGATTCACAGCCAGGCAACAGATTCAGGGACTGCCCCTGTTCCAGTTGTTGGGGGACCAGCACGAAGACCAAGCTGCATGTCTGCTACATATGTGTGGGCAGGTGGGGTGGGGTTAGAGTCTGCCCATGCTTGCTTTGGTGGTTCACTCTCTGGGCACGCCAAGGGTCCAGGTTAGTTGACTCTGTTGGTCCTGTAAACATACTTTCTTTTCTATTTTAATTGTTACTCTAATCAGCCTATCAGTTGATATTATGCACATCCCAATACCTGATATTTTATGTCCATTTCTTGTTCTCCAAAAGAAATGTGACTTTCCTGGGGTTAGTTAATAATGTGATCTCTCCGCCTATTAATTTAACTTTAAATATTTTTAAAATCTAACTATTGGAAGTTTCTCAGCATTTTTTGTTTGACCATTTTGGCAGTGAGCACCCACAATGGTTACTCATACAATTAATACTGACAACAATAATAAATTATACTTCAACCAACAAAGTTTCATAAAGCACACAAGATTTTTTTTTTTGTTCAGGTTCCAGCTAGAATGCTTTTATCTATATTTGAATGCAAATTTTCAGAGCTTAACAATAAATCTAAATGACACATCTTATTTGTATTATATTATTATGCTGATTAGCTGGGCTGGTAACTTGTCAAATACTTCTCATCGATTATATAACATGTCAGACATGTCAATAGTCTTTAGCTCTATGCTTGACTGAAATTCCAAGATAGAAATTAAGGTCAAAAGAAAGCCTGTGGTGGGATTTTAGACAGACGTGGGCCATTAGTGTGTCATGACAGGGAACTCAAAAAACTCTTACAATCAGTGGTTCTCAACCTGTAGGTTGTGATCTCTCTGAGGGTAAAACGACCCTCTCACAGGGGTCACCTAAAACCATCAGAAAATATAGACGCTTCCATCACGATTCATGGCAGCAGCAAAATTAGAGTTATGAAGTAGCAACAAAAATAATTTTCTGGTTGAAATTCACTGCAACACGAGGAACTGTATTAAAGGCTTGCACATTAGGAAGGTTGAGCACCACTGGTTTAGACAGATGAGAATATTGGGGTTTTGGAAAGCAGATACACTATCACAGGTACAGAGCATGTATCAGAAGGTTGAAAATTTCCTCACTTTTTAAACGCTTGTCCCATTTATAGGAGACTCGTTTTCCCTCTGAGAGTCACTCAAAGGAGTTCCTTAATAGCACTGACATTGCCTCAGTATTTTGTACCAACTAGGAAGCATTCCTCACTCCTGTGAAAAAGCGTAAACATTGTAAAAAACCCAAACCACCACCAAGTAACCCCCACCCCCACCCCAAAGCATCTTCTAGCTCTGAAGATATGCAGAGGCAGTAGAAAGTTGTTTGCCTGAGTGAAACATTTTTATTTATGAGTGCCTGAGACGGCTTCTGTTCATTATCAATTTCTGAATCAATTCTGTGTAATTGCCCCTTCATGCATCCTAGGAAATGTATTGCAATCTTGTGGCACCGTAATATTGTCTAGGACATTTTTGCCACATTTTTGTGGAAATAAAGATATAAACATTGCCTGAGTCTGATTCCCAAAACCATCCATATGGAAATATATCCAAATCAAAAATATTTTTTATAGTAAAAGAAAATCTTGTCAATCTCAGACCTTCTAGGAGGTAGACAAGATAACAGTAATAGTATTCTTTGACTTTGGTCTGTTGCAAATAGACCTGAGACATTTCAAGTGACTTGCTCAGTATTAAGACAGAAAAACAACCTAATTATTCATGGAGATGGTCACCTCCAGGCATTCTGGAGCCAACACTGGGGCAAAGCTCTGTTGCCAACCCTGTTCTCAGCAAATGCCCAGGCCCTCATAAAATATTCTTCAGACTCATTCATCAACAAGAAAAGTTTCAAAGACTTTATTTTTGAGATTGTTGTCACTGTTATTTGTGAATTGATAACCTTAATTGGATATGTTTGGAAGTGATCCAAATTCTTATTTGGGAATTAGATTAAGTGATTAAGCAAAGTAACTGGGGTCACTGCCCTATTCAATAAGATATTTTTTGGCATGCAATTAATTATAATCTCCTTGTAAATCCTTTTGATTTAAAGATTAATGCTGATTCTTTCAATTATGGTATTCATTTTTTAAATGAAAACTGAATGAACCAGAAAGTAACTGCAGAACTTCTCCAGGATGTTGACACTCATTCTGGAAGCCCATCTTAAAGCCAAGAATGGTAGCTTGTGACTATAATTCCAGCTGGAGGCAGGAGGCAGGAGGCAGGAGGCAGGAGGCAGGAGGCAGGAGGCAGGAGGCAGGAGGCAGGAGGCAGGAGGCAGGAGGCAGGAGGCAGGAGCTAGGAGGCAGGAGGCAGGAAGCAGGAGGCAGTTTAAGGTCATCCTCTGCGACATAGCTTGAAGCTTGGGCAGTAGGAGACTGTTTACAAACAAACAATCAAACAAAGAAATCCCATTTTAGTGTTCGGTCAAAGCATGACTGTTTATTTTGTTATACCATGTGGGGAGAGTAGAGTCACTACAGATGTTTCTTAATATTTTTTGTTATTTCAGTATCATATAGTAAAAAAATTGGTCTCATAGATGTCCTCATGCAGGTGGAGTGGATACGCCTTTTGTTAATGATCAACATCAAGGGATTAACAGTTCAGTAGTCACAATAGCCATTTGTTCTTTGTACATTGTTTAGGGGTGAGCTCCCTTCTAGAATAAAGAAAAGGAGAGCATTTTCAAATGAATCTACAGACAAAATTAGTTCAAGAAACTCAGAGGGAAGAGTATTAAACTATGGGTAGGAAGTCTGAAGCTACCGTGACGATGGCTGGATCTTCAGAGCTGACAGCACTTCAGGATGAGGAAGGTCAGTGGACAAAGATTGAAACCTGGAAATGGACTTAGGGTGAACTGTATTCTTAGCCAGTGGCAATCTGAGGTCATTGCAAAAGCTGGAGAGTTTCTCTGGGTTCCACACCACCCAGACACTGGTTCTGAGTTTTTACAAAAGCTGGAGTCAAGCATAAAGGTGTAGATTGAAATGCATCCCATACTGAGGGGAGGGGAAGAGGGCAAAAGTGCTTCAGTTAACAGAGTCAACAGAGTCAACAGAGTGAATCTTACATGCAGATGGTTTCTCAACTATGGAGGACAGAGTGACTGTAGGGAGGTGTGTAGTGTGTGTGTGTGTGTGTGTGTGTGTGTGTTCTTCCACTTGGTGAGGGTCTTGGGTCTTATCTACTAGTGATGTAGCCATAACTCGCCTGAGACCTTTTGGGGCATGGAATTGACAAAACCCAAATCAACCAGAGAGCCAACGCAGTCTAGAAAGGTGTTGACTCTCTCACACCCATCCCAGAGACCTTTTCATTTGATGGCACGTAGAAATCGCCCAGATCAGTGCTCAGGTAGGGACTAGTCAATTTCCTTCCTTTCTTCCTTTTTTAAGATTTAGTATTCATATTTGTAGTTATGTGTAGCCGTGCATACCTTCATGTGACAGTGTGTGCATCAGTGTGGGGTGCAGCAGGAGACCAGAGTCATCAGATTCCCTGGAGATGGAGCTATGGAGGGTTGGGAGCCTATTTAGGTCCTCTGGAAGAACATCAGGTGCTCTTAACCACTGAGCCGCTGCTTCAGCCCTAGGGATGAGTGCTTTAACTTACTGTCTATTTTACCGGCTTTTAATTTACCCCTGTTGCCTTCAATCTTACATTTCAATGGCACTTCATGCACAAACTAATGTGTAAAAGATTGAATTATGTGGAAGGATTGTAATTTTCAATGCTTCGTATTCAAGAAAATAAGTGGGCTAGTTAGATTGTGCCTCTTGGAGTCAAAAGAAACTTTGTTTTTATTTTCTTTTAGAGATTAAAGGAAACATTTGCTGTGCTGTTTTTTTTTTTTTAAGATTTATTTATTTATTATATGTAACTACACTGCATAACATTTGACATTTGACACTCCAGAAGAGGGCGTCAGATCTTGTTACGGATGGTTATGAGCCACCATGTGGTTGCTGGGATTTGAACTCTGGACCTTCGGAAGAGCAGTTGGGTGCTCTTACCCACTGAGGCATCTCACCAGCCCAACTGTGCTGGTTTTATTAAGTTAAATTCTACAGTTGCCACTATCCAAGCAGTAGGGGTGAGGTGGGAGTGGGTGGGTGAGGGAGGGAACACTCTCTTAGAGGCAAAGAGGAGGGGATGGAGTGGGGGGGGGGCTTGTGGAGCGGAGACCAGGAAGGGGCATAACATTTGACATTTGAAACGTAAACAAATAAAATGATTAATAATAATAATGAAAAGATTAAAATGAATGACGTGACAACTTGTTTCTAAACCAATTATGTACTTAGTGCTGTGGCCTCTTCATTACACACAAAGGTTACATCAGTGTTCACAAAGGCCTCTGTCTTAATGAGAATTTTAAAAGAATTTGTGTCATGCTTACCACAAAGCAGTTTTTTTTTTTTTTTTAAATAGCTATCAGTGTCCTGAAGTTATGTGCACATAATTGGGGTACTGACCGTGGCCCAAAGAAACCTAGCTTGCTAATTATCTAGTTATCCAGCTGAAGTCTGGTCTCCCAGTGAAAACAGAATTGCTTTCTTCTGTATGGCTTGATGACAACTGGAACCGGAGAACATCTCCAGCCCTTCCTAGAAGCGGCTCTTCTCTTTTCTGCTAACTGTGCTCACATGTACTGCAGGGGGTTCCATGGTGGTAACTTGTATCTCTTGTTTAGTCAAGCATTTGACGGGTGGTAACTAGATACTGCTAATTTATATAAGCCCTTGTCTTGGGACTTCAGATCTCAATATATTTACTGTATAAATTTACTTGAGAAAAACATGCCATTTTGATTATTTTATACTAGCAGTCAAGAAGATCAGTTAATCATATCTATCCATGATCTATCAAGTCTTTATATATATATATATATATCACATATTTTATTTGATCTGGTATTGGTAGTGGGAGTCTGGGCTTTGTAAACTGTCCAGGCTCTTGTCTTCTGATTCAAAGGGTTGAGAATTAGGACTCACACAGATTCTCAAAAGAAGCAAGATGATTTTATTTTGAGGATCTCAATAATACACATTAAAGAGAAATACACTGTTAAGATTGATAACAGGCCATGTGAATAGAGTAATCAAGAGTACAGATACAGCCTGAGGTCTCTCTTTATGGGATCTGGGGGAATAAGGAGTATAGTTGGGTGGTTCTCTAGTTTGATTGATGAATTAAGTTTTGTAATCATATCTCTACTTTGGAGGAATGTCCCTTCCCACAACACATCTGTTTTTAAGTGCATGCATGCCCAATTATGTGTAGGTATAACATAGTAAGTAGGAAAGTCTCCTTAAAAGGGTATTGGAAGCCACAGTTCACTATACTGTGCGTGCACCCCGTTCATTTCAGAGCAGCCTGTTTATTTTTTATGACTCGACAAACTGGAAATATATCTCAGTAGAAACTGTCTAAATTTGCTTACAAGGCGCAGGGGAGCTCATACTGTTGTTCGGGGAATTTGCGTAGCCCAGTGCAGGTTTGAAGACAAGAGGTTCCAAGGTGCTAGCTAGGTACATTATTTGGAGGTGTGTGTGTGTGTGTGTGTGTGTGTGTGTGTGTGTGTGTGTGTGTGTGTGTGTGTGTGTGTGTGTGTGTGTGTGTGTGTGTGTGTGTGTGTGTGTGTGTGTGTGTGTGTGTGTGTGTGTGTGTGTGTGTGTGTGTGTGTGTGCGTGTGTGTGTGTGTGCATCCAAAAATAAATGAGAGCATTCCAAGGCCCATTTTAACTCTCCGTCTGCCTGTGTGCCTTGCTCTGTATGTAAGATTCTTTAGTAGTAAGTAGATTTTGAGAGGCCTTCAGTGTTCTTTATCCTCCCCTGTACTCTGTCCTCTATCCCATCCTCTTGCCTACCCCAATTTAACCCCTTTTTGTTTTATCCATCCCTTGACATCTTCAACTCTCTCAGTGGATCCTTATTAATTTCCTGACCCTTGTGGAGATTACAAATGAACCAAATATATGTGAAGATTCAAAGCTGACATCCACGAATGAGAGAGAATCTGTGACGTTTATTTTTCTGGGTCTGCATTACCACACTCAGAATGGCGATCTCCAGCTCCATTCATGTACCCATGAGTTTCGTTTTTAATAGTTAAATAGTATTCTATTGAGAAAAAAATTTTTGGAGGCACACTCTTACTGCATACTCTTTGCTGGCCTGAAACTTGCTATGTTGACAAGATTGGCCTCAAACTCACAGAGGGAAATCCTTGCCTCTGCTTCCAACAAGCTGGGGTTAAAGATGTATATCACCGTACACTGTTTAAAAGTTTTAATTTTTTAAAAGGTTTTGTGTTTAAATATTTTGTCGACATGTATGTAAGTGCACTTTGTGCATGCCTGTTGCCCCCAGAGACTACGAGAAGGTTTGAGATTCTTGGAATTGGAATTATAGAGGTTTGTGAGCCATGGTGTGTGTACTAGGAACGGAACCCAAGGCCTATAGAACTACAACAAATGCTTCTAACCACTGGGCGGTCTCTTCATCCCCTTAGCTCATTGCATTGCATTGCTTGGATGGGTGGGAGGCCCATGGCACAGCAAATGAGTGGAAGTCAAAGAACAATTTGCCGGTCAGTTCTACTCTCTGCTGAGGAATCTGGATTTTGTATTATAGAGCATGGAAGGTAATTTAACAAATTTAAGTAGGCTTCCATAATCCTGCTACACCCTTTTCATTTTTTTGAGGTTTTAAAGATTGTCTTTTTGTGTGTTGCGGTGTTGCTCGGTTGGTAGAGTGCATGGTTGTATGTATGCAGCCTTGGGTTTGATTTCTACCATTACATAAACTGGGCATGGTGCTTGTCGCCCCAGTAAGATGCAGCGTGATTGGAAGACCATTCTTGGCTGTCCTGTGATACATGAGCCCCTATCTCCGCATAAAGGATAAATCATTTTTGTCTCTGGCTTATTTTTGTTCATGTCTTCTGACACAGTAATTCCAAATTACATTAAATTTTAAAGTAGGGATATAATTTTATTTTTTCTTAGTAGCTAAATAAGGCTCTATTAAGTATATTTGCTACATGTCTGTATCGATAAGGAAATAGAAGAAGGTGACTGAAGTATATTGAAGGGAGTATGGATTGGACCAGCAGGGGTGGGGATTATGGACAAGTGTGAGAAGTGGAGGAGTAAATATGATCAAAGCACCAGATACACACATATGAAAAAGTCACAATGAAATCTGGTATTTTATACAATTCATATATTAATAATTCATCCAGTCGTCTTGGTTCTAGATAATGAGTGCACTGAAAATGGGACAGAGATGAGTATAAGCATTGGAGCGGTTAGGTGGGTAGTTGGTATTATTACATGTAGGCAAACGATGCTGCAGGTCTCTGAGATAGGACAGTGATAAGAGAGAGAGGGATGGGAGGAAGAGAGATAGAGAGTGAGAGGGGACAGGTAGGGATGAAGAGAAAAAGGAAGGGAAGGGGAGAGGAGGGAAAGAGAGGAAAGGGGAAGGGAGGAAAGGAGAGGAGAGGGGAGGGGAGGGGAAGGAAGGG
>NC_034601.1:57441321-57447421 GCF_900095145.1 Mus pahari | reverse complement strand
GGAGAGGAGAAAGAGCTTTGACTCTATTAGACTTCAATGGTGAGGTCAGCACTTGGAGAGTTAGTGAACAAAGTAGCTGGAAAGATGTGGAACTCACTAATTTAAAGACAATTTCTAGTTTTCTGCTTTGGTCCAATGTGGCTGATGAGGTAGGTTCCAATGAAGTAGGAATAAAAGAACAAACAAAAGGAGTAAATGAGAGGAAGGGGGCTGATTGAATTTTAGTCATTGGATTTGGGATTATCTTGGATCCTGGAGCTAATTATAAGTAATTGGCAAGGGGATGCTGTTTTGACTTTCAGAGCATGATAACTAGGAAAATCACAATTATATAAACAGTTTTTTAGCAAACTTATTTAAGTTGTTTTTTTTTCTATAAAATTGCAAAGATTTAAAACAGATTCAAAGTTTGTGATTTCTTTCTTTCTTTTTTTTTGTTTTTTCTTTTTGTGCGAAACCTCGGTAAAAAACCTGTTTCAAAATCAGAAAGAATTTGAGGGCCGACAGGGATGGTGTGGGTGTGTCGGGCTCAAATAACCCATCACATGTACAAAACAATAAACTCAAATCTCTCAAACCCTATGTTTCTCTCAAGTTTCTCTACCAAAATCGAAGGCGAATGCTGTCAGTATTTAGTGATCAGCTGTAACAAACTTTGCTTAGTTTAAATTCGGACTCTGTGTTTAAGTAAGGACAGGAAAAAACGAACATCCTTAGAAATGGATTAGAATTGCTGTTAAGGAAGAACGGAGCGCGGATGAACTAGAGAATGCAGCATACTACTAAGGGATGAGCTCTGGACTCAGCCTGGCTTGCTGAGATTTGTTTCTCATATTTTGAACATCCACTCAGTGTGCACTGAGCAACTATCATATCCCAGGTCCCCAAACAACTGGGATGAATTAGCTTGTGGCTTAACTAAAGGAGAAGACAGGGCCATATCATTGCTCTCAATAGGATGACTGTGACTGGAGCAATCAGACAGTTGTGGAAGAAAGATCTACAAGAGGATCGGGGGGAAAAAAAAGGGAGCATTTTCCTCTCTGCTCTGAAACAGAAAACAAGACGTGAGGATCATGTTTTCTTCTCCAAATAAAAATTCCAGGAAGTGTGAAGTAATGCTATTTATTTATTTTTTACACATGTGTAGTGATTCACTAGAGGACCATGTGATGGCTAAGTTTTTTTCTGGCAACATGATTGGCCTGCACGGTATCACAATACCTTGTCAAATTCTCCAGTGTGCACTCAGGGTGTATTTAATCAGACTGGCATGTAAGCAATTAGAGTAAGAATCCTCCCTAATTTGGGTGAATCTCCTCAAATCAAGACCTGGCTAACGTGAAAGGCCTACCCTTTCTCCGCAGTAGAGGAGAAGATGTGGAGTTCCAAACCAGCCCACTGGCATTTCTCTTGCCTTTGGACTGGAACTGGACATCTGGGGCTCCAGCCCGAAAGCCTTGGGACTGAACCATACCTCTGGCTCTCCTGGTTCTCAGGCCTTTAAGTTCTCCCAAGACCTAAGGTTCCCAACTCCTTGAAGATCTGGGGACTCACCAATTTCTTGAATTATGTTATAGTTTTTGGTGGTCTTTTGATCTCTTTTTTTTTTTTTCTGTTTTTGTCTCTCTTTTTCCATGTGTGAGATATGTGTGTGTGTGTGTATGTGTGTGTGTGTGTGTGTGTGTGTGTGTGTGTGTGTGTGTAAGCATACATACATACCTCTGATAGTCTCTGATTCACTAGAGAATCCAAATACATTCAGGTCACTGAAGAAACATTTCATGATTGGTTCTAAAAGTGTAGCATTTTGGTGAAAATCAAAACTAAAATCAAACTTATTTGCAATATAAATCTTGAAAACCCTCACAAACTAATAGCTAGATTAAACAATGATAAGCACTGGTTAAAAAGTTAAAACAAATCTATTTACTAGTATGGAAAGAAGTGATTCCATTTAATTTAAACAGAATAACTGGCTAAAGCTTAGGTTTTGGCTGTTATGTGTGCTGCCACTTTGGTAGTGAAGGGATTATAACTCAGCAGTATTTCAGAAGGGATGGTATGATAGAGTTCCTGATTCCAGGAGCAGAGCTAGCAGGGCGTTGGCCGTATTAGTGCTGGTGGTTGTTAGGTGTGGGGCTTGTTTGTATAATAATGTACATATTTTCATGTTCTTCCTTTGTGGAATTCTTTACCTGTTAAGGTTAATTAGAAACAGCATGAGTCAGAGGCAAGAATGTGTACCTCAGAAAAATGGTAAATGCAGTGACCTCCAGGACAGCCCTTAAGGCTGTGAGAAGGTACTCTGAAAATAAGAGCTCAAGAATGTATAGCTTCCCATCTATGCAAAATATAAGGATGCAATATGAATTGCATCAAGGAACCAGCTTGCCATAAAGATACAAAGGCAGGCAGATTTCTGAGTTTGAGGTCAGTCTGGACAGAGCCAGTTTAGGTCCAGGTGTGGTGGGAATAGTGATCTCAGAGCTGGATGTCACCCAGTTAGCTTATTGTCTATACTTACAAAGGCCGGCAGATTCTCAAGTTCAAGGTAAGCCTGGAACAGAGTGAGTTTAGGTTCAGGCATGGTGGCAATGGTAATCTCAGGTAAACTTATTGTTGGTGTTTACAAAGACAGGCAGACCTTTTAGTCCATTTACTATGGTTAAAAAATGCACTTGCTGCTTCTAAGAACCAAGGTGCTAAGGCTATAAAATGCTGATTTGTGGGATAATTAAAAGGGAACCTGTGGTAATGATTGAATTAATATGCAAATAAAAGGCTGGGTTTTAGTCTGAAAGAGATGAAATACCTAGATATATTTACATTAAAAACAAAATAGAATTTTAGCGTGTTTATAGAACAATATGGCTGAACTACCTTAAACCCCCTTTGTAAGTTTTGTGAGGTACTTAACACATACTAAAATAATATGTATGTATTGATCTTCCTTTCTCCCTCCCTCCCTCCCTCCCTCCCTCCTTTCTTTCCTTCTTTCCATCCTCCCTTCCTCCCTGCATTGCCTTACATTTTATTTTTCTTTAAGTTACTGCTTTGGAAGGTTTTTTTAAGGTTGGAATATTGTGGCTTTTCAAGATCTGCCTTTACTAATGATGTCTTCTCCCCACTCCCTTTCTAGGATGGATTTTTTTCCATTGTCATCTTTCCTAAGATACTTTGAAGTTCCATTCTTCTTTACAAAGCCGTATCCAGCTTCTATACTATGCTGACTGTAACTAACCCCATGGTGCTCAAAATAAAGTTCTTGTCATATTCTTGTTTGAGTATTCCTATCTATGGCTTTCTACATTAGAAAAATCTACTGAAATTTCCATCTTACAACTCACAGAAAGACGATTAAGCATGTCTGTGCCTTCCTCGCCCGTGCCACGATTTCAGGAGCACTAAACTAGTCCTTCCTGTGTCTTTTCCTGACTCCCACCAGGCAGAGCTGTGTCTTGCTATCTCCTCTCCCTTATGCAGTGACAGACATCTGGAGGTTCTCATTGTGTACTGCATGAATAATAAGCACCAGAGTCAAATGCTAAGCGTACAGAGAGACTACCCCTCATTTGGTGCAGGCAGAGCTGGAGACTGTACCCAGCAAGAATCCTCTGGCGGATTTGGAATTGGCCTTTACTTGAAGGCAGAACATGGCAACAGCACAATTTCAATCCCAGAGATACTGCTGATTCTTTAATTCAGACTTGCTGAAAGTGAGGATACATTTTATACCAACCCCATCCAACACTCATATTTTCAAAAAAAAGGGGGACGCTTTCCCCTATCTCCCTGGTGAGAAATTTATTTCACAACACATCCAGGATGGTTCCATCTGCATTAAGTTTAACATCAAAACTATTTGGGATCTGTTCTGTATCCAGCTGCACGAGAATACTGCTCTATCCTTTCAGGCTCATCTATTATGATGCTTTCTGTAATGCATTATCCCATGTGCAACTAATATTTTAGAATCACGGGGAAGCATCTGCTTCTGTTTTAATGTCTTGATAAAAGTGTTGTAAATATTGTAGCTGTATGAGATTCCATCCCTTCAAGGATCTGTTTCATTTCACCTGGAAATTATCTTAATTCTTAAATCCTTTCCCCAGATGCTGTACCTCAGGATGAAGCCCGTGACTTTTAATCAACTTCTCTGTTAATTAGTAATGGAAACCGCACATCTTTATGTTTTCAAGAAGCAGTGTTAAAATTCCAAGATAAATAAGGAGCCCATGACATAGTATTTATTCCTGCAGCATGAAATTAGCTTTCCAGAACACGACATCCATAGTCATTTAATGACGTCAACTTGGAGAGTTGTAGCTAGAATTCAGAAAGGACAGGTTGGGGCAGCAGAGAGCCTCGCTGACTCAGCCACTGATGCTATTCAAGGATCCCTGCCTTTTGGAGAGCCTCTCTTCTGGAGATTGTCTCCTGATGCCTGTTTCAGCCAGTGAGAATCACTTTAAATATGCTGTGTGAGCAGCTGGAGAATTAGCTTCTCTGCATTAGGGCACACATCCCAGGGGGAACAAGGATCCCTTAAGAATATAGCAATAAACCCAAGACAAATTATAGTCAGTTTGTTGCTTCTAAAATGGGAAAGGTCATAGGTTAACTTCCTGTGTTTCTCCTTCTTGGTTGTCATTGTTTTCTTCTTCATCATCTTTATCATTGTTATCTTCATCATTGTTGTCATTGTCGTTGTCCTCCTCTTCCTCCTTTTCTTTTGAAAAACTTTCTGAAACTAAGAACTGAGTAGACTTACATATTCTCTAGTTTAGAATCCGTCATTTTGGGTGAGCAAATAGAATTTTATAAATGCTCAGTGTGTAACCCCAGGGAAAAAAGTAATGCCATCCTAGTGAGAAGATTCTCGTGAGATTAGGCCAAGTTGCTGTTTCCCTCATTAGAAAGACTCATCATGATTACAGTTTCTTTAAGTTGTCAAAATCACTTCTGGATCCAACTTCCTGCCAGTACTGGAGTAGGAGAGGAGTTACTGTGCCACTTCACATGGGTATTTCTGAGCCACATAGGGATTAATCATATTCTTCTTAATGCACATTTGTCATCCAATTTATGTGAAATAATACTTTCTTAATCTCGTCTTTCCCCTTAAACAGCTATTTCATGACCAAACTTACTTTTCTCATACAATTGAAGATAACTCTAATTTCTGTCTATACACCTTTCTGTCTGTCTGTCTATCTCTCTATCTCTCTATCTATCTATCTATCTATCTACCTATCTATCATATATCTACCTACCTCTCTTTAATCTATCATCTCTATCTATTGTATCTATCTATCTATCTATCTATCTATCTATCTATCTATCATTATATATCTACTTATCTATAATCTCTATCTATTACTTACTTACTTATCTATCATCCTACTCATTTTGTTGGCAACCTGGGTCCCCATCCTTACTCACATCAGGCTGTATATATATCTGCCTTAAACAATGAAAGTAGATTATTAATATTAATAAGTCCTTGATAACAACCAAGTTTTACCCAAACATTGCCTAGAACATATCTTGACAAAAAGAAGATGGGCCAATCATGTTTGTACTGGTTTTAGTTGCATGTGCAGTAAGAAAAACTATGTAAAGTATCCTCTACTTACCATTTATGTGCATGATCACAATCAGATGCACCATGAGGAATGACATTTGTGGTGGAAAAAACTTAAAAACACAAGTCTATCATTCAAAACAGAATGACTCAATCTATGGCCCTAGAAACCAGCTTCTCCTTCTTCTAGACCCTATAACGAGAACTCCCAAGCAACAACCAGGAACCATTGCATACTCTCATTCCAGAAGTCTCCGTTCTCTTGGCAACATGTCTGACTTTTACTTTTGCTTTGCTAATAAGATTTCTGGATACTTCAGTATTTGTGTGCACTTCTTCAGCTCTTTGAAGCAAGCAAGCAAGCAAACAAACAAAAAACACTGGAAGATTTTGAAATATCTGGACTTAGCCCACCAGTAACCAAACTATCTGCTCTGACTTTATAGACATGTTCTATATGGGCTATGTGGGGAGCCGTCCTCACAATCGCTATGGCAAGATGGCGCTGGCATC
>NC_034601.1:57427705-57441310 GCF_900095145.1 Mus pahari | reverse complement strand
GCGTCTTTCTTGCTGGCGAGAAGGTAGCGCGTTACAGGGCTAAATACCCTTCTTTCTCCATTGAAATTCCTTGCCCTATAAAAACTCAAATTCTGCTTAAATCTGACCTTCTAGTCTTGCTTATTGTCCATTCCATGGCTGATTTTCAGTGTAGAGACCAAACTGCTGAGTGACTCCTCATTAGTTCATGACAGTGGTCCACAGACATGGCCTCAGTCCGGTATCTTTCCTCTGCAGTTTGCATCTTTCCTTACTCATCAAAGTTCCTATATCTTCTCTCCTTTTCCACTCTTAAGCTGATGATTTTACTTCTTATTTTATTGAGAAAAATATAAACAAGCCAAGGAGAACGTTCTCAACCTTGACTTCCCACTCTACCAACTTACTTGTCTTTGACCAGCAAACTTTGCCATGCTTCCTGGTAAGCAGAGGACTGGGGGGCACTAGCACCCATGCCAGCACTCCATGTCTACTCTGTGATAGCTTCAGCACATTTGGTACTCACCAGGCCTGCAATACTTACAAATTACTGACAGCACCTCTCTTGTCTAGGTTGTCATAGATTTAAGTGATAAGAGGTAAGTGGCCAATGCAGAGGCTGTGGCTCCTCTGCTCTTATATTTCAGGGCACCAGAGCTCTCCTGTTCTCTCTTGGGGCTTACATTGGCCATGGCTCTGCCATACACTACATTCTTTTTGTTTCCAAGGTAAGTTCCCAGGGTTGTACTAGGGGGTGAGCTAGAGACGAGACACTGCCCGATCCCTCTTGTCGCATGTTTTCCTTCTAGTGAAGGATTCTTGTAACTGAACC
The DNA here is from genome assembly GCF_900095145.1 of Mus pahari. NCBI lineage: Eukaryota > Metazoa > Chordata > Mammalia > Rodentia > Muridae > Mus > Mus pahari. Next base: position 57,440,499 of record NC_034601.1, on the reverse strand, counting down.
TCTAGTTAGGTGTTGAGATTCTTAGAGTCTTTTCCTGAAGCTTGTTAATTAATTAAAATATAAAATTAAACCAATACTTATCCCCCCCCCCGCCTCTGTGATTGCTTTCTCTTGCGCTTTATTTCCTCGCTTTGATGAATATTTTTCACAATGTCTCCATTACCTGGAATCTAACCTCTGCAGCTGCTTCTCCACTGCACGTTAGTTCGGGATGCACAATTAGGCTGGCCACTTTCCTGTAATTAAAAAGGCTAACGATTGATTATAATCATCACTCTTCGGGGAAAAAAAAACAGCAGGAGTAAAATTACGGATGATAGTTTGCTCTAGACCAAATGCATTTAATATGTGTGTATTTGAAGCAGATTTCAGCACTTACAGAACTGGTCAGGTTATCTGTATCTGGACTGATGTAAAGAGCTGCAAACTCCGCTCTTCTAGTCTCCCAAAAGGAGGGTACCCTTTTCTTTTTTTCTTCTGGTCCTCTGTTTCTTTGTTATCTTTAAAAAATTCTTTCTTGTACCTTACTTTTTCTTCTTAGTAGAAATTTAAGCTCAAACCTTCATAAAGCACAAACTTAGCTTATTCAGTTTCAGGTATTTCATTCATTCATTTGGTTTCTTCTTCTTTTTTGAGGCAGTCTCACTATGAAGTCTGTGCTGATTTCAAGCTTACCCTCCACCTGCCTCTGTCTCCTGAGTCCTGGGATTACATCACACACCAGTCTGGATCTACTGCCTTTCTTTAGTGTAAACGATTTCATTTCTCAGATAAATTCCTTCAGTGGTTTTTCTTCTAGTTTTTTGTGTTAGTTACTTTTCTATTGTTCTGGTAAAATTTCATGACCAACAAAACAAAACAAAACAAAACAAAACAAAACAAAACAAAACAAAACAAAACAACTTAAGGAAGAGTTTGCTTTAAGCTCCTAATTCCAGATGGTTCTATGTCCATAATGGTAAGGAAGGTCTGGTGGCTGGAAACACAAAGCTCAGAAAACACATCTCGTCCTCACACAAGAAGCAGAGAGTGAAGTAAAAGGGGAGCCAGGTTATAAACCACTCACCTCCAGGGATGTAGTTTTTCTGTAACTCTTGGCAGCCTGCAATCTCTATATCCTCCCCAAACAGCAGCACGATGTAAGACCCAGTTGTCAAATATGTTAACCTATAGGGGACACTTCTCATTCTAACCAATACAGCTTTCTTTTCCTCATACTTTTTTTGTTTTTGTTTTTGTTTTTGTTTTTGTTTTTGTTTTTGTTTTGTTTTGTTTTTTTTCCAGATAGGGTTTCTCTGTATAGCCCTGGCTGTCCTGGAACTCACTTTGCAGACCATGCTGGCCTCGAACTCAGAAATTCGCCTGCCTCTGCCTCCTGAGTGCTGGGATTAAAGGCGTGTGCCACCATGCCCGGCTTCTTACTGTATCTTAACCTCAGGACTGGGGTTAGATGAAGGCATCTCCCTGCCTTGCTTTAAATGGAAATCGAGGATCAGAACGCAGGTCCACAGCAAGCCTTTTCTCCACTGAGCCATCTCCCCAGGTTTTAACAAGTATCATCCTTTCTTTTTTAAATAAGAAAGTTCAAGAAGATATAGGGAGCTGTCGATAATAACTTCTGAATGGGGCTGATTATTCTTAGAAATAAAAAAGAAGTATTTAGATAATTCCTCCAGAAACAATGCCTTTCCTTGTAATTGTAGAGAAAATTGATGTTTTCAGGGTGTAAAACCCTTAACTAATTTTTTTATGCTGCTTTGTTCAACTCCGACCCTTTTTTCCTTCTCATTTCTTTGTGTTTAGTCTTTAATAATTATAATCCAGTATGTACTTTTTCCCTGGAAATAGTTATTATAAAAATAATAGCAAGCACTATTGAATCACCAGGGACTGTTCTAAGTGCTTTGAGGAATTAATTCACTCAATCTTTTCTGGGTGGAACTGGGACTTGAGACAATTACTTTACAATGTAAGTGCTCCTATTATCCACATTGTTCAATTGGTGCAAGGAAGGAAGAACAAGACTGGAAGGAAGGTTTGCTCAGCACTAGAGGATTGTGATTGGCAGAGCCATGGTCTGTGAGCCATGGTCTTTGATACTGTAAAATGACATTGTCATCTACAAAGTGCACACTAGAGATCTTTACAATTGAATTACACACACACACACACACACACACACACACACACGCACGCACACATACACACACACACACACAAACACACACATGTAAAAAAAAAAATCTCGCAATGTTTTAATTAAGTTCATGATTTGTGTTGGGCCACATTGATAGCTGTCTTAGTTATCTAGTAGTTACCGATTTGATAAAATACCAGATAACCAGATAACTTGTAAAAGAAGCGGTTTAGTTGGGTTTGTGACTCCAGAGTGCTAAGAGGCCATCATGGGAGGACCCATGTGGCAGCAGTCAACAAGCATGGCCATTGGAGCAGGAAGCTGAGACCCACGAGAGAAATATAACTGAAAGTGTCATGAGGCTTTTACTTCCAAAGCCTGTCTCCAGGGACATACTCTCTCTAGCAAGGCCTTACCTCCCAATTCTCTCCAGAGAGCACTGCCAAGTGGGGATCAACTGTTCAAATATCTGAGACTATGAGGGGATTTCTCATCAAACTACCACAGTAGCTATCCTCGGTACGAGCTGCCCATAGGTCTCAAGTTAGACGTGCTGGATTGATTTGTAGAATCTGTTCCCTGGACATAGTTATTCAGATCAGAAGGAGGAGGAAGAGGTCTGGGTTGCAAAGAGCAGGATGGCTCCCTTGAGCGGAAGAAATAGGAAGGTACGGATGTGAGATAACATTCAGAGGCAGTGCATTAGTTTCCTAAGGCAGCTGTAACACAACACCACAGAGCTTGTAGCTTAAAACAATAGGATTTGTTTGCTGACATGTATAGATATAAGTTTGAAACCAGGGTCCATTCTTTGTGTTGTCTTTATCAAAGACTTCACCTCTTCCTAGTTTTTGACGGTTCCTTGGCTTGTAGCTCTATCATTCCAGCATCTGTCTCTGTCTTTGTAGAACCTCCCTCCCTGTGTCTCTGTGTCCTTTACTTTTCTATAAAGATACCACTTCTTAGAGTACACCCTAATGCGATGTGGCCTTGTCTTAATTTAACTAATTACAATTGCAAATCCCATTTCCAAATACAATCATGTTGTCAAATGGACATTACTTTAAGCAATCAGAACCAATTCTTTAAAAAAATTTAAATTAAGGGCTAGAGAGATGGCACAGAGGTCTCACTGGCCTTCTAGAGGACCCAGATTTGGTTCCTACCACACCAGGTGTCTGATAACCATCTGTAACCCCAGTTCCATGGTACCTGATGTCATTTTCTGATCTCCATGTATACTAAGACATACATCTAGGCTGAATACTCCTATACAGAAAAAATAATTCTTTTTTTTTTTTTTTTTTGGTTTTTCGAGACAGGGTTTCTCTGTGTAGCCCTGGCTGTCCTGGAANTCACTTTGTAGACCAGGCTGGCCTCGAACTCAGAAATCCGCCTGCCTCTGCCTCCCGAGTGCTGGGATTAAAGGCGTGCGTCACCACACCTGGCAAAATAATTCTTAAAAATAGTAATTCTTTCAGCTCCTGCCTTGCAAGGATACTGTTAGGAGTCAGTGAATATATAATAAGGATTGCAACACTTTCATCATATTTTTATTAATTAAGTTATTTATTTACTTTACAGTCTGCTCTTCCTCCCTCTGTTTGTTTTCTAGTCCTGCCCTCTCCCCTTTCCTCTCCCAACATCCACTTCTCTTTAAAAAAGGGGAGGTCCCCATGGACATAAACCAGCCTTGGCATATCAAAATGCAGTAAGACTAGGGGCACTTCAATTGAGGCTAGACAAGGCATCCCAGTTAGGGGGAAGGGAGATAAAGGCAAGCAGTGTAGTCAGAGATGGCCCCTGCTCCCATGTTTGTCCTACTTTAGACTCACATGAAGTTCCAGGTGCACAACTGTTACATACACGTAGAGGGCCTAGATCTATTTCTTGAATGTCCTATGGTGGGTGGTTCAGTCTCTATGAGCTGCTATGGGCCCCGGTTTTAGTTGATTCTGAAGGTTTTCTTGTGGTGTCCTTAACCCCTCTGGCTCTGTCAATCCTCCACCCATCCCCTTCCACACGATCCCCAAATCTCCTCCTAGTGTTTGGCTGTGGGTTTCTGCATCTGTTTCTATTAGATACAGGATGAAGCCTCTCTGGTGAAATTTATGCTGGGCTCCTCTTTGCAATTATAGCAGAATATCATTAATAGAGTCAGGAGTGGGCCCCCCTCTTATGCATAGATTTCAAGCTGAGCCAGTCATTAGTTGTCCCTTCCCTTCAATTCTGCTCCATCTTTTACCCCTGCACATCTTTTTAGGCAGGACAAGTTGTGGGTCTAAGGTTTAGTGGCTGGATTGGTGTTTTAATCCCTTCATTGGAGGTCTTGGCTGGTTACAGGCTTCACAGGCCCCATTGCTAGGGTCATCCTCGTAGATTCTTGGCAGTTTCCATTGAACGATTCAATTCTTGTAGATATTCATAGGAACTAAGAAAATGAGGTTAGCCTATAAATATGCCTTTGAAACATAGAGGAAAAGAGTAGGGCTTAAAGCCTTATAATACCTGAATTTACTTTGTATAAGATACATTTTTTTCCTTTTTTAAAAGGGTGTGTAAAGAGAAGAGCAGGCAAAGCAAAGGGGAAAGCAGGTGGCTCAGCCATATGAGAGGATGAAGGATGCTCTTAGAATAAGGATCTAGCAATGAAGGTTAAACCTTTTGATGTTTTTTCAAGGTATTATTTCCACCCAAGCTTTTAATAATCCCCATAGCACCAAAGGTCTTGTGTGCACATGTGTGAGTGTACCCTCATAGGGTGTGTAGGCATCAGAAAGGGCTAGAGGTGAGGTTTTGAACATCTTTCTTTTATATGAATTAGAATTAAAATGTGAATTTTTATCTGTTAAAATTTTAGCATAACTTTTGATTCTATAATACAATTCAATGTGTTCTGACATCATGTTCAAGTGTCACAAGGTCATGTTAAGATCTCTAGGGAATGCACAAAGAGGCCAGATTCACAGAGAGTAGGTGGTCATCAGCCCCACATGTGGTGTGTGTTAAAGCCCAGAGTGGTGCTAACAGCCTGGAGTGCACAGTTAAATGTTATGGTAATAATTGAAGTATTGGTTTTGTGTTACCAGAGGGTCATGGGATGATTAACAGTGTACACTATTATTATCCAATGCCAAAGAGCACAGAAGTCACACAGCCATCTGAATACAGAGGATGTGCAACCATTTAACACTCTGAGAATCATTTGAAAGAAAAGGACTTCAAGGCATACTAATGGTATTAGTGGCAATATTAAGCTATGCAAACTGTCTTAAATTTTTTTCTTAGTGTATTAACCAGTCACTGCAACATCTCTTGAAATGGGCCTTAGTTGCAGTGAGGCCAATGTGAGTCTTTTGTAAAATGAGCCCAGAGTTCATTTCAGTTGCTATAGTGTTGAGAAGCCATAATGCGATTATTTCCTCTCAAGCAGAATCCCTGTGCTTCTCTCCATTTCAAAATGCAAATCTCAGGAGATTACAGTTAAACACTGCTATTGGCCTAATTTCTCTGGCGGTTTGAATTCATTCATGTTTCGTTTCATGGAACTTTATGCTTGTAATTGTCAGCCCATGTAACGTGTCCTGTTTTCCAGTTCGTGACACCTCATCTCCACACAATCCCATTAGATGACCTCCTATGGTGTTTAAATAAGTACTTACACTAATGTGTGCATTCATATTTAGGATGGAATAAACATGAATGCTAGACTTAGTTTATATTCCATTGAATAACTTCATGATAGATTAGTTTTCTACCTTGAAATAAAGCATTTAATTCCACAGCATGGTTTAAGATAATTGAAAGTACTTTCATGATTTTTTTTTTAAACGAAGAGAAACTAGGCAGAAGAAAGCTTTTAGAATACGATGCTTGAATTCAATATAACATTTAGTAACTGTATAATCTGATAGAAGTTTTCAAATGATTTACAGTAAAAGTATTTGATAATTTGTTTCTAATATTTGTTAGTTTTATCCCTGTGCTAGCAGTACCAAAGTTACATATTACTCATTAAATCTGATATTAGAGATACTTTTTCTTTCTATGAGGGTAATGAGAAAACTTGTTAATTAAAAAATTTTTGTAGCTTAGAACTATTTGTCTATTGCTCTAATTTATTTTTACAAAAGAATGATTAAGGAAAATTTCAAACGGTTAAAAGATGGGTCTACTTACACGATGATGTGTTGTAATGATCACAGGTTATTATGTGTCTCAGTCTATTTGGTGAGGCTATAATAGAATGTTTGAAATAGTTTAGTTTTCAAAGAACAGAGAATTATTTCTTAATGTTTCAGAGACTGTGAAATCCACCTTTTAATAGTCCCACAATCTCAAACCCATACCCTTGTGCTGACACATTCTAATATCAGCATTAGCTCAGTGAGAATTTGTACAAATAGTGTACTTGGTGCCCATTATTTGCATTTGTACATCCTTCAATGCCCACCAGGAGCACTTTTTCCTGTAGGGACAGTAATGTTGGTACAAACATCTGCTGAGACCATCTGCTGTGGCTTGGATAAATGTCCTAGGTATTAATGCATGGCTGCAGGCCTGCGTTGCTGCTGTGGAGACAGTATATTTATTGTAAAGTGGTGCCCTGGGAGGGAATTAGGAGGCCATATTCTTAAGGAGGATGCTAGAACTTTCTTCTTTATCTTTGCTTCCACAAGATGTGAGTAGCATCTTCCATTACATGCATCCATCACAGTGTGGGTTTGAATCAGACTCAGGCCCAAAAGCAATGGGCCAACTAACAACATACTGAAGTCTCCAAAAGTATTGGACAAAATAAATTTTTGCCCTTACAAGTTGATAATCTCAAGTAGTTTTTTTAAACAGTAACAGAAAGCTGACTAATATTGATGTTATACTGCTGTTTCAGTTTTCAAATACTGTAGCTGGAAAATCCACATATGATAGACATTACTCTGAGAGAAAAAATATCCACTACATTTTTATAATATATATATATAATATATATATATATATATAATATGTTTTTATATTATATGTTTTATATTATATGTTTTATATTATAGTATAATATAAAACCAGTTCTAGTTCTGTTATGGGAAGAAATTTTGTTAGTTTTAAATATACCTTCAATTTCATTTTCAAATCAACACTTGTGTCAGCTCAGTTGGTTGACCCATTCTTGGTTCCAGCTGCCTTCTTTTTCTATATCCCACAGAAATCAGAAGACTCCAATTTCTCACTTTCCTTTTGATTAAGGGTCACCAATTAACATAGTTTCTAGCTACAAGAAGCACATTCTGGGGCAGCTTTCACTGACAATTCCACTTCTAGGCTCTCGTTTTATAGCGATGTTTGTCTCTTTGGTTGCTGTTGTGTGAATCCCAGGTGGTAAGCCTCCAAGGGAAGGTACAGCGAGCTTGGGATTCCACCTCCACCCGCCATTAGTGTACACTTGTGTATGTGGCCACGGGCCACAGGACACTAAGGAACTCTGGAAGCAGAGCTCATCCGATTGAGGTGTGCTCTAAGTATAAAACACACACCAATTTCCCAGGACAGTTTACAAAACAAGAATAAAAATGATTTCAATCATAATTTTATTATTTTAAAATGTAATATGTCAGAAATAGTTGTTAACGAAAACAGACCAATTAATTTCATATTAATCTGTTTACTTTTTAGGGAAAAATGGCTACCAGGAACTTTCTACTGTGTTTGTGCCATATATTTTTCAGACTGCATTTCTACAGGACACTATTCATCTAGACTTTGTGGGTGAAAAACATGTGTTTAGGGGGCAACACAGTTTGGGATGAGAATGACTCATGGTTGGCAACCTCTCTGTCTGCTACTAAATGCCATTTTCAGTGACTGAATAAGGTCAAGGAAGCCATTAGCTGAGTCTTAGTTAGGGTTTGCATTGCTGTGAAGAGACACCATGATCAAGTCAACTCTTGTGAGGACAACATTTAATTGGGGCTGACTTTACAGGTTGAGAGGTTCAGTCCACCATCATCAAGGCAGGAGCGTGGCAGAGTCTAGGCAGACATGGTGTAAAAGGAGCTGAGAGTTCTACGTCTTCATCTGAAGGCTGCTAAGAGAAGACTGACTTCCAGGTAGCTAGGACAAGGGTCTTAAAGCCCATGCCCACGACGACACATCTGCTCTAACAAGGCCACAGCTACTCTAACAACACCACACCTCCTAATCGTGTCACTCTGTGGGATAAGCACATACAAACTGTCACGCCTACCTAGCTGTAGATATGAGTGTTTTGATGAAACCCTGGTATAGGGTTTCTGATGCTGTGATGGTCCACTGATGCCTTTTGTAATTATTGCTTTTAAAGAAATGGCTTTTAAATAGTCAAAGGGAGACAGACCTGGGGATATAAACTAGGCTTGCTTCTTACTGTCTGTGTGTACCAAGTAAGTTATTTAACACCTCATGTCCTAGTCTCTCTTGTTTTAAAACAAGTAAGGTACCATCTGGCTTTTACATTATATTAGAATTAAGTGGCATAATTGATACGAGATGTGTAACTAGCTGGCAGCCATACAAACGGTTGCTTAATATCTCTGGCAGTCAGCTTTCTATTACTGTACTGAGACAAATCAGTATGTAGAGTTTTTTTTGTTTTTGTTTTTGTTTTTGTTTTTTATTTTGGCTCATGGTGTCAGACTTGTGATGAAGGAATACTTCATGACAGAGAATGTGATGGAGCAACTTGCCAACTCACTGCTAGGAGGTAGAGAACTAGAGAAATGGCACACCTTCGGTTGCTAGAAGGCATCCCACTAGGCTCCAACAATGCCCTTCCTCCATCTGTGTATGATGTGCTTGCCTGTGTGTGCACATTGGAGTAGAGAGGTCAACTTCAAGTGTCGTCCTCTGACACTCCACACATCTCTACGTCTTCTTTTCTGACAAGGGTTCTTACTGCATTTGGAGCTTGCGGTTTCAGAAAGGTTGACGGGCCAGTGAATTTCGAAGTTCTACCTGTATCTTTTCTCCCACCCAGTGTTGAGGTTCCAGTGCTGACGATTAGAACTTAGGCCTTCAGGCATGTGCAACAAGAGCAATCTACCCACTGAGCTAGCTCCCCTGCTCCCATTCTACCTCTTAACATTTTAGCTACTAGCTGGCAGTGCTGAGCCGAGAATTAACCCTTTAAGGGGGCGCAACTATCATAAGCCTATAGTTTATATTATAAAATAAGAATCTGCAGGGTCTCTGGCAGTGTATGGGTTGGCAAAAGAGTAGAAGAAGGACAGAACTGCTTAGAAGGTGTGCAAGTTGGTTGCGGCTTACATGGGTAACAACTCACTGCAAAGACTCAGAAGTGTTCCAAGTGGGGTCTGGGTTTGGTCTTCTCTGCAGCCCAGGCTGGAAGCTTGTCTCTCCATTTTGGCTGTAACTCCTTCCATTCTTGTTTCCCTCATAACATCAGTGAATATTACACCCAAGATGGATAAGGTTTGGAAACGCAGGCAGGAAAAGGAAAGGGGTGTGACTCGGACTTTAGTGTATACGAGCTGGTTTGGCTTCAGGCATCTGGAGAGCGTGGTTTTATTTTGGGCTTGTTTTCCTAGTTTGATGGCAGATATATCATCTTGCTATTATCTTAAATGTTTTTAGAGGACACGGGAGGGATCGAAGCAGTCATACCCCAGCAGAGGGTAGTATTTCTGTGAGGGAGAAGCAGGCCTCTGTGGTTGTTCTAGCACGGACTTGTGCCCACAGGTGTGGGAATGCATTCTCCGGTTGTTGCACACTCTCCACACAGTCCCCCCCCCCCAGCAGTCCGAATGGGTAGCAGTCACATCCCTGAGATGCATGATTTAATAAGAGAGGCGGCGCTCTCACAGTCAATATTTCAACAGCGACGTTCTAAGACGAGCACAATTTGGAGAGGGGGAAGGCTTAAAATGGATTAAAATTTAAACAATTCCCAATCAAATGGAAATGTTCTGGGAATTGTGCCAGAGAGTATTGTTAAATTGGTTTTAATATAAGCATTCTAAATTTAACCAGCTGGAATTATTTGCAATTTGGGGGGAATTATATATGTGGATATGTTGAATAGATATTTAAAATACAATATTTATTCTTTATGAAAAATCAGCCCCAGCTCTTGTTGGCAGAGGTGTCAGAGTACATATTGTATTCTGGATATTGGATCACAGAATTTGAAGGGAGATAGGATCTAGAGGTCAGCGAAGATAATTCTCTTTCTTGTTGATGGCGAAACAAACTAGAGAAAACAGGCTCAGATCCAGTAAGCAATGAGCTCAAGCAGGACCCTAATATGCTTGTGCCCAAGCAAGGGCCTCTTTTCCTGACCCAGCTGAGTTCCCACTAAGTGTGCCAGGCTGCCACAGGCCTGATTTCCGGACAGCCAGGTTCTTCCGCTGACCTTACTGGGTAACAGATGTGCTTTTAAACAAAAGCCTGGAAAAAAAACCCAATTTAGAGTAATAACAGGCCTCGAAGGCACAGAAAACACTGGGAGATGATGGGCAGGTGTCTTAGAGTGATCAGCAAGGCAGAGATTGTCTCAATAGAAACAGACAAAAGATTGCACAAGCATCAAGCTCATTATACTATCTTAGCAAATGTCTTCTTGTGGTTGCAAAATTAAAAAGAAATCCCATCTAAAGATATTTGGAGTTCCCTCTCCATCATGGATAATAACACTTAGAGCAACACCATTGGGACAATGTTACTACCCTCACCATCTCCCCCCCTCCCCCACCCCCATTTTATCTAAAGAAAAGCTGGGTTGCATAGAAAGAGCCACAGAAGAACTTACACATCAGTTTAGGTAAAGCTGATGCAGAGTGGAGCTCTGGCTGCCTGGCTGGTTTCAAAACAGGCTGGTTCTTGTAGTCTCTTCTAGTCACCCCTGGGTCTGGCCAGAATCCATCTCCCGACTGCAGACTGCAGTAAGGAGAGGTAAGGTGGCTTAACTGTCAAGAGCTCTCAGCCCAGTCAGCTTACTCTATAGAATAATGGGAACCCCATCTTTAGAGGCTCTGGGACTTGTGTCTTCTGGACTGCGAGCAGCTCTGGCTATTGAGTCTGGCTATTGAGTTTAAGGTTAGGGTGGTAAGTGGGCTAGCAGATGGAGGCTTGTAGGTGACAGTGCCTGGAGCAGGAAAGAACGAATTCTATTAGTACCCTAAAAGCTTGCAGCGAAAACAAAGGGGGAAGCGCTAAACTGCTAAAGCGAGTTAAAGAGGTAGGGGAAAAATAACAGCAAAAAGACATCACTGGCTATTGACATTGGCTATTGACATAGCCAGTCAAAAGTGAGCTATTGCAGGTCTAGCAAAATGGAGGAACAGACAGGAAACAGGACTACAAGCAACAGACTTCATTTCCCTTTCATACATATCCCTTTGTCTTTCTACCATTTTTGTTTCTGACCAGTGTTCTATACAACCAGCACAGAGGTTTTCCACTTTTTTCCCCCTGCTACTAGATCGACTCATCCAATCTTGATGTGCCCAGTTTTATTGTAGCTTGCTATGCTATATTTAGCTGATGTCCCTGGGAGACCTGCTCTTTTCTGAGGGGAGGTGAAGAGGGGAGGGAAGGGGAGGTGAGGTGGAAGAAACTGGGAGGAGGGGATAGAGGGAAAACTACAGTCGATATGTAATATATGAGAGAAGAATAGAGGGGAAAAAAAAAGGAAAAAAAAAGTAATCATGCACATTGGACACCATGTTATTGGCTCCCTTGACAGCACAGGCACCATTTTCCCTGTCCACTGGAACAAGTTGTTCAAAATGATCTGAGCTGTCTTTGTGTACATGCAAGTATGCATGAATGTGTGTATTAATGCACACATGACTATGGAAATGTGTACAAGCTTCTATGTACATATAAAGATATGTGTGTGTGTGTGTGTGTGTGTGTGTGTGTGTGTATAAGTTAATATGCAGTTGGCTTCTATTTCGATCATTGACTTGGTCCCCTTACTTTGGAAACTGAGGTCTCTCATTTCTGAATGAATCATTTGGCACAAATGCATTTGCTCTAACCTTTTGGATTTCTGGAGTTCCCAATTTACCTAATTCCTCATGCTGACATTTTATTATTTGCATCTTTCTGCTCTTATTTCTATGACGTCTCATGCAATTTCTGAGTCATATCTTAAGACTTACTGGATAGTTTTGTAAGTTTTGTAGTGTTGGATATTTTGCTTCCAAAACCTGTTTTCTTTATGAGAGCTTTTTGGACATTCTGTTCTCTTTCTTTTTCTCTAATTACTCCTTTTAATCTGTTACAAGTTTGCTTGTTTATTTGTTTGTTTACTTATTTATCATTGTGTGGCCATGTGCCATGGAGCATGTGTAGAGATCAGATGACAACTTTTTGTGGGTCAGTTTTCTTCCTCCACCTTCTGGGTTCTAAGAACTGAGCTCAGATCAAAGGCTTGCTAGCAAGTGTGTTTACCAGCTGAACCACTGCACCTCCATGCTCTACATTTTTAAAATCAAGACTTGACTCTGTTCTTTGGGGCAGTATATAGAGCTTGCTGTGTTCTGCATTGTTTCTAATTCTTTCTTTTCCCCTTTCCTTTCCTTTCCTTTCCTTTCCTTTCCTTTCCTTTCCTTTCCTTTCCTTTCCTTTCCTTTCCTTTCCTTTCCTTTCCTTTCCTTTCCTT
>NC_034601.1:57419455-57426760 GCF_900095145.1 Mus pahari | reverse complement strand
CTTCCCCATCTGGTAGAAGTTTTTCTCTAATTTTAGGCTTTTTTTTGGTTGCCCAATAAGTATCAGGCAATTAGCTAGAAGTAATAAATATGTGTGTGCTGTGTATGTGCTTGTGGTGTCTGTGTTGTGTGTTGTGCTATGACAATTTGAATATCAGGCTTTCCTATAGTATGCTCAGCCTGGACTGTTTTATAGTGATCTCAGTCACTCGCACTTTTTAATTATGAGATAACCAGTTTTTCTTTAAAAAGGCTTCCCTAGCATTCCATCTGAGATATGTTATCTTGGCTTTTGCAGATCTCAGTCCAGAGGAGGAGAAAAGGATTTGGGGTCCTTCCCTTCCCATGAATCCCTGGGGTTTCAGCATCTTCTGCTCTATAGGACTCATCTTTTGACTTAAAATTATTTACGTTTATTACTTATTTGTGTGTGTGTGAGTGTGTGTGTGTGTGTGTGTGTGTGTGTGTGTGTAGTGTAGTGTGTATACACAGAGGTCAGGGAATAACTTGTGAAAATTGTGAAAATTATTTCTCTTCTTCCACCGTGTGGGTTTCAGGTATCATACTCCGGTCATCAGGCTTGGCAGCAAGTACCTTTACCCATTGAGCTCTCCAGCCAATGCTATATCTCTTGACTGTAATGGTGGAAAAAGGTGTCAGCTAGCTGCATTTGGGTCCACAGTGGGCTCCATTCCTTTTCTGGGAGCTGTTCAGTATGTCCAGTTCCTAGGATTTCCTGGGGTTTGGTACACTCAGTCAGCAGGCACTTGAGACCACCTCCTTGCAAACTTTGGCCTCTCTTTCTCCTTTTGTGGTGTGCTAAATCAGTCATCACTGTCTCCAGACTTCAAACGTTTCTTTCCTTGTCTTCTCTCCAATTCCCTTTCCTTTGAGGTTACTGCCCTGTGCTGTGCTCATAAATTTCAGAACTGCCCTTTCAGTAAAGTGTGGTTAGGGAACAAGTATGTATGTCTTTAATCAGCCAAGTTTTACTGGACTAGATCCCCAAAATATAAATTCTGGGCCCCATACATGAATATATTTAGAGTGCTGATACATATTAGCATTTTTGAAAAATTCAATTTATTTTACAATAGTTTTATGAATCTAACTCATGTACAATAAGCTACATATGCATAATTTCTTAATTTTGATATATGTATATATAATTATATATATATATATATATATATATATATATATATATATATAATGAGCATACCTATCAATTTTTTCTAGTAAGCCTTGAACATTTTATTTATTAATGATTTTGAAAGGAATTAATATCTTAATATAATCGAGTTATCTGACCCATGAATTTTAAAATTTTCCATTTCTTTTAGAAATATTTTGTATTTTGTAATGTGCAGAGATTCTTTTTGTTTGTGTGTGAGCTAATGTGTTTGTGTGTGTATGCGTAGATATGTGTGTTTGTGTGTGTGTGTGTGTGTGTGCGTGTGTATGCCACTAGACAAGTGGGATTGTTTTTTCTCAGGAGCAATCTAGCATAGCTTTTGGAGATAATATCTGGGACCTGGGTTTCCTGTCTTGGGAAAGGCTGGTTGGCCATCAAGCTTCAAGGTTCTCTTATCTCTACCTCTCCAGTGCTTGGATTACAAACGCATCCCAGTAAACTGGGTTTTTTTTATACCAGAGCTAGGGATTAAACTCTAGTCCTCTTGTTTGTGTGGCAAGCACATTTCTGACTGAGTGTCTCCCTGCCCGGAAGTGCAGTTTCCTCTGTCAGATTCATCCTTAAGTACATCATGGTTACTGTTATTGTTGAAATGATATGTAAATTACTTTTCAATTTTCTATTGTCCCTTTCTAGCATATAGACATATAATTGCTTTCTCCATATTGATGCTTCTTATAACATTGTTAAATTCATTTATTAGATACTGTAACTTTGATAGTTGCCCCAGGAGACACCTAACAATGTCTGGAGACAGTTGTAGCAGTTGCAACTACAAGGTGCTTTTCTAGAGGGTAGAGGCCCTGAATGTTGCCACACAGAAAATTACCTTGAGAGAGTCTTCTCTGGATACTCACTGGAAAAGTCACTGTGGGAAGGGGATACCAGGAGAGGTTCATTAAAGGGCTGGGTTTTCCACCAGCCCCTTGCATGGGTACATTGAGAGAACCACAGCATAAACAAGATTCTGGAGGAGCGAATCACGATTGTTTATTTTGAGAGTAACAAGAAACCCAGTGCAGCTAGAGTGGAAGGCTCAGATATCAGCTAGAGAACTAGGTTACTGCTGTATTGTGGACAACCTCAAATGCCAGCATGAGGATCTCTTGCTTTATTTATTAGACAACAGGGAGCCATTCCGTGGGTATCCGTTAGAGTAAGCAGTGCTTAGTTAGACTAGTCTGGCAGTGGTCTGAGAATCTATTGTAGTGGGGAAGTTGGGAGGCAATCAAGAGGTTATTATAACAATCCAATCTTGAAGTATGGCGTATTAATTCAAGCAGAACTGTATTTAACTGTGATGCTTGTACCACATAGCCTTGTCTAAATGCAATTACAGATTAGGATAGCGTCCTCCACAGAAGTAGCATCAAATCATGTCTTTGCACAGCGAATAAATGATACTTTCGAGTTCAGAAGTGACATGGGCTGGTGAAGTCTTGCATTTTTGCATTTGTGTTTACATTGCGTGTTTGATATATTTTTTAAAAAAATGTGAATTTTATTTCACCAACAGAAACAATTAAAAAAAATCCCAACTCAACCCATTCAGAGCCACATTATCTTCTGTGTCTCTAATATTGCACTCTTTTGTCCCTGATTTCTGTGCTCTGTAAAGCCACTCTCCTTAAACTTTGGGGTTTGTAAATGACAGCACTCCACAGAATACTTTGCTTTGTATGCTTACCACCAAGTTTGTTTCCTTGCGACTAGGCAAAATAGTCACCAAAAGTTCACCCTTCAAGACTCTCAGTGGGAGGCAATGTGAAAATGCTGGAAAGTTAGTTTAATGCTTGCAAGTCTCATTACTGACCTAGTATCACACAGTGAAGTACGGGTAATAAGTTTTCCTCTTCCATTATCCAGTTTACTACAGAACTATTTGAGTAGCTAACCTCCCTCATACCTGTGTAATTAATACTTTGAAACTTAGATTGGACCAGAGCTTTAGTCATTAAAATTTAAAAGAAAAAAAAACCTTGTGAGCATTACTCTTAAATTAAGTAGTTTTATCCAGTTGTCATGATACCTTGTTATACCTTGTTATTTCCAGCAGGACCTCAATAAATATCAGAGATGGATGAACAATAAAAGGTGAAATGCATTCACTACAAGATAGCAAGGATTCGTAAACTTATTTCTGCTTTTGCCAGAAATTAGCTTTTATAAAAAACAGAAGTAAATTTTTTTTTTTTTTGTAGTTAAAAGAACATTCTAGGATGATTTAAAACCATCTTCTATGATTAAGTAAAAGTGATGCGTTAGAATAGCGGCTCTAGTCTGAACATAGCACACCAGGCCAAAGCAATTCCACGTGTAAGAGATTTTACTGGGAACAAAGAGGGGAGAGAGAGAAAGACAAAGGGGAAAAGAAAAAAAAGGGGCAAAAGTGGGAAAACTCTGCCTTGTATGTAGGCTGTGATGTAATCTGTTCACAGGTGAGTGTGGGAAGTAGGCTCTGGGAAGTATGTTTGCCATAGCAACAGGTGACATGACACCTAGGTGTGATATCCTGAGCTTGGAGTGGATCTGCAAAACTGGTCTTTTGATGCCAACAAAGAGAACCTGAGAATTCTACATATGAAGTTTAGAAGGGACAATTGGTGGAAAAGATGAGGCCTAAGTATTAGTAGGGAAGAGTAGAATTGATACAGGAGAGAGTGGGACTCAACACATTTTACTAGATAAAGAGCAATGAAACCCAATTGTGAAAGCATTTCTTTCAGTGTTACATTGCCTTCCCCTGACTGCAACACAACAGTCGTCAGAGGCAACTTACAGTTAGAAGATTTTGACTCAAGGTTTTACAGTTTTAGTCCGTCCTAGTGGGGAAAGCACTGCAGTGGGGATGACTTAATGCATGTTGTTGAGAGACGTGTGTGTGTGTGTGTGTGTGTGTGTGTGTGTGTGTGTGTGTGTGTGCGCGCGCGCGCGCGCGCGCGCGCGCGTGTCCTGTTTACATCCTAGTAGCTGAGCCAGGAAGTTGACATTGGACCTGACCTCAGGGCCGACTATCACCTTCCATGGCCTGCTTCCACTGATCCATATCTACCATTTGAGATTTATGTCCTAAGGTTTCCAGAATCTCCCCAAACAGCAAGACTAGCAGAAATCCAAGTGTGAAAAAAAAAATGAGCTTGTGTGACATTCTAGACTTTAACCAAAACAAACAGTGATAATTAAGGGGATATTGACAGTAACATGGCAACTACACCCTTCTTTTCAGTGTTTTCTGTTATTTCCTCTTAACTCACCGTCTCCTACACATTTAGGAAAAACAGGTCTAGCCAAGTTGAGCAAGTGATTCTGGGAAGTGCAGGAAGAGGTCAGTCTTCATTTGGACTCCATAAGGAAGACAGGCAGTGCCATATGCAATGGGCAGGAGTGCAGTTTAATCCAGTTTGCTTCTCCCCATCCCCAGTTTTAATTTAGTTTGATTTTTTTGTTTTGTTTTCTGTGATAAAACACTCGGGACAAACACTTAGGGGAGCAAAGAGTTTATTTGACTTACACTTCCAGGTCACAATCTACCACTGAGATAAGTTAAAGCAAGAAATTAGGCATCAACTGAACCAGTAACCACGGAGGAAAGCTGCTTACTGATTGGCACACTGGCTTGATCAGCTATCTGCCCAGACCCACCGGTCAGTCTAGGGACATTATTACCCACAGTGGACCAGGCTTTCCTGTAGCAATTGGCAATCACAAAAACTCCTCCAGACATGCCCACAGGCCAATCTGGTTGAGTCAATCCCCCAATTCAGACTTCCTCAGATTACTCTTGACTACCTTAAGTTGACAGCTGAAGCTAAGTAGGAGATAGGTCCATAAAGTTGCTGAATAAGCATTCTGCAGGCTTGTGAGATGCTTACTGGATTTTCATCATCTCAAGGATACTTTATCTTCTATATTGGTCTATTCCTGATTAGAAGGTTAGACATCTGTTGACATTAGACATAGTACCAACAGGCAAAGGGACAAGGGTAAAGAAAAGGATGGGGACCAGAGCCGCAAATTTATATATCTAAGGTAGTTTTCCTCTTAAAAATTTCATGTAGCTCAAGCCAGATTAAATTAAAGCCAAGCATAACCTCAAGGAGAAAAGAAAACATTTAAAAGACAGTAAGGAAGCAGGAAGACTTCTGAAGATAAAAGGAGGCAGGTTAAGATGGACAGGCATCCGTGTAAACCCTCTTGAAGGCTCTGCTCACACCTGCTGCTTTTACTTAGCACCATATGGCACAGTTACGTCTTCTCCCTGGAGGTCCGGGACCTTTCTCAATATAATTTTACTGCTCTCCCTCAATATATCTCTGATTAACATAGGCCCCAGCAAAGATGATGCCCATGTCATTCTCCCAAGGAGAGATGGGAGGGCTTTGCGATGAAACCACATGCGTGAATTGTCAACAAGTGGCTCAGAGGAGTAGGGTGACAAAGACCATCTGTTTAAAGGTCTCTGAAGTTCTTTCTTTCTATTTATTTATTTATTTATTTATTTATTTATTTATTTATTTATTTATGTATTTATCTATTTATTTATTTATTTATTTTTTAAAGAAAAGACTTAAGTGTGTGTGTGTGTGTGTGTGTGTGTGTGTGTGTGTGTGTGTGCATATGAGCACAGGTTCCCAAAGAGACCTTTTAGTGTTAGTTCTTGATGCAATTACAAGTAGTTTTGAGTTCTCTCATGTGGATGCTGGAACCAAAGTCTGTACTCTTAAAGATCAGTGAGCGCTCCAACGCTGTGCCTTCTCCTCCGCTACATCGACTGCGTTGCTAAAAGAACTCTGAAGACTAGGATGGGATTTGGGATGATAATCATAAATGTGCCTGGCCTATTTAAATAGCTGCATAGGTCTGTCATTTAATGAGTCCCAGTTTTCAAGGAAATTTCCAAAAATACAACTGTCAATATTCAGAAGATGAAAGGTCTTCTGGAAGAGAAAAATAAAATAAAACTTTATGTGAGGTCTGGAAAGCTTAAACATTTGAGCTTAAATTTCTTCATCTGTGAAATAAAATGATTAGAATAAATGATTTTGTAATGCTCCCAGTTCACATATTTCATGCTTTGTTAACATTAATTATGCAGAATATATTAACATTGAGTCCAATTAAAGTCAAGGCCATTTAGCGATTCTCATGATAGGAATGATCTTAGGTTAGTTATATAATACATGCCTGTTTTCCTGTAAACCTAGAGGCAGAAGGAGGATCGTTGAGATTTTAAGGCTAGTTCCATCTACAACAGTAAGTTCTTGGCTAGGCAGTACAACAAAGTGATAACTTATTTCACCATTCCCTTCTGAAATAAAGGCTTGTTTTTGTCCTTGGCTATCACAGAAATAAGTGGCAAAACAGTGAAGGATTCTGATAGTCAGCTTTCATTGTCAAATTCGTATAATCTAGAATCACCTAGAAAGAAAGTATTAACAAGGTATTATTTAGATTGGATTGACCTGTGGACATGTCTATACAGAATTATCTTATGCTAGTTGATGTGGGAAGATCCACTTCAGTGTAGGTAAAACCATTCCCTAGGCAGGAGACTCTGAGCTTTGGAAAAATGGAGAAATAAATCTGAGTAAAAGCAAGCACTTAACTGATCATGTATAAATTCCCTTTTCTTTTTAATGATGAATGGGATGTGACAAGCTGTTTGAATTTTCTGTCTTGACTTCTCATTGTAGCTGGGGTGATCTTAATAAGGAAGGCCCCAGTAGGCTCACATATTTGAATGCATTGTAACCAGAGGGTGGCCCTCTTTGAAAGGATTAGAAGGACCAGAGATGTGGGCTTGTTGAAGAAAGTGTGACACTAGGGGTGGGCTTTGAGGTTTCAAAAGACATACCAAGCCAAGTCTCTCTCACTCTGCCTATGAATCATTATGTAAAGGTCTCAGCTAGTGGTCCAGGGCCAGCCTGCTTGCCATCATGTTCCTGGCTGTAATGATAATAGACTAAACTTCTAAACTTCTGAAACTGCACGCAAACCCTCCGTAAAATGCTTGCTTTCTTTTCTTTTCTTTTCTTTTCTTTTCTTTTCTTTTCTTTTCTTTTCTTTTCTTTTCTTTTCTTTCCTTTCCTTTCCTTTCCTTTCCTTTCCTTT
>NC_034601.1:57414331-57419163 GCF_900095145.1 Mus pahari | reverse complement strand
CTGAAGAAGAGGTCATGAAGGAATAGAACTACTATCTTGTGCAGACTGATTTCTTATTCTAGCTGTTCAGGGATGGCACTTGCAATAGTAAATCATCAGTCAAAAAAAAAAATACTCAACGATCATTTATTTGCCTACTAGACAATTGGATGGACATTTTCTCAACTGAAGTTTCCTTTTTCAGTTTGACTCCTGTTAGACCATATTTGATAAAAAATAAAGAACAAAAGAAAGAAAGAAGGAAGGAAAGAAAGAAAGGAGGAAGGGATGGATGGATGGATGGAGGGAGGGAGGGAGGGAGGGAGGGAGGGAGGGAGGAAGGATGGGAGGAAGGAAGGAAGGAAGGAAGGAAGGAAGGAAGGAAGGAAGGAAGGAAAGATTTTCTTCAAGTACCAGCTTCTGGTTTTGTTGATTCTTTGTATGTTCTTTTTGTTTTTACTTGGTTGATTTCTTTTTGTTCTAGAGCTTTCAGGTGTGTTGTTAATCTGATAGTGTATGCTCTCTCCAGTTTCTTTTTGAAGGCACTCAGAGCTACAAGTTTTCCTCTTAGGACAGCTTTCATTATGTACCACAAATGTGGGTATGTTGTGCCTTCATTTTCATTACATTGTAAAAAGTCTTTAATCTCTTTCTTTATTTCTTCCTTGACCAAGTTATCATTGAGTAGGGTGTTGTTTAGTGTATGTGGACTTTCTGTTTTTTTTTTTGTTGTTGTTGTTGTTGTTTTGTTTTTTGTTGCTATTGAAGACCAGCCTTAGTCCATGGTGATCTGATAAGATGCATAGGATTATTTCTATCTATTTGTATCAGTTAAGGATAGTTTTGTGACCAATTAAATGGTCAGTTTTGGAGAAGATACCATGAGGTGCTGAAAAGAAGGTATTTTCTTTGGCTTTAGGATGAAGTTTTCTATAGATATCTGTTAAAACCATTTGTTTCATAACTTCTGTTAGTTTTACCGTGTCTCTGTTTAGTTTCTGTTTCCAGGATCTGTCCATTGATGAGAGTGGGGTGTTGAAGTCTCCCACTATTATTGTGTGCGGTGCAATGTGTGCTGTGAACTTTACTAAAATTTCTTTAATGAATGTGGGTGCCCTTGTATTTGGAGCATAAATATTCAGAATTGAGAATTCTTCTCGGGAGATTTTTTTTTTTCCTTTGATGAGTACGAAGTGTCCTTCTGTATCCTTTTTGATAACTTTTGGTTGAAAGTTGATTTTATTTGATATTAGAATGGCTACTCCAGCTTGGTTCTTGGGACCTTTTGCTTGGAAAATTGTTTTTTAGCCCTTTAATCTAAGGTAGTATCTGTCTTTGACACTGAAGTATGTTTCCTGTATGCAGCAAAATTCTGGGTCCTGTTTACATATTCATTTTGTTATTCTATATCCTTTTTGGGGGGAATTGAATCCATTGATGTTAAAAGATACTAAGGAAAACTGATTGTTGCTTCCTGTTATTTTTGTTGTTAGAGGTAGAATTATGTTTGTGTGGCTATTTTCTTTTAAGTTTGTTGAAAGAAGATTACTTTCTTGGTTTTTCTAGGGTGTAGTTTCCGTCCTTGTGTTGGAGTTTTCTGTTTATTATCCTTTGTAGGGCTGGATTTGTGGAAAGATAGTGTGTAAAATTGGTTTTATCATGGAATATCTTGGTTTCTCCATTCATGGTAATTGAGAGTTTTGCTGGGTATAGTAGCCTGGCCGGGCATTTGTGTTCTCTTATGACTGTGTCTGTATGACATCTGCCCAAGATCTTCTAGCTTTCATAGTCTCTGGTGAGAAGTCTGGTGTAATTCTGATAGGTCTGCCTTTATATGTTACTTGACCTTTTCCCCCTACTGCTTTTAATATTCTTTTCTTTGTTTTGTGTATTTGGTGTTTTGACTATTATGTGATAGGAGAATTTCGTTTCTGATCCCATTTACTTGGAGTTCTGTAGGCCTTTTCTTTCTTTATGGACATCTCTTTCTTTAGGTTAGAGAAGTTTTCTTCTATAATTTTGTTGAAGATATTTACTGGCCCTTTAAGTTGGGAATCTTTGCTCTCTTATATATCTATTATCTTTAGGCTTGGTCTTCTCATTGTGTCCTGGATTTCCTGAATGTTTTGGGATAGGAACTTTATGCATTTTGCATTTTCTTTGACTGCTATATCAATGTTTTTAATGGTATCTTCTGCATCTGAGATTCTCTCTTCTATCTCTTGTATTCTGTTGGTAATGCTTGCATATATGACTCCTTACCTTTTTCCTAGATTTTCTATCTCCAGGGTTGTCTCCCTTTGTGATTTCTTTATTGATTCTATTTCCATTTTTAGGTTCTGGATGGTTTTGTTCAATTCCTTCACCTGTTTGGTTGTGTTTTCCTGTAATTCTTTAAGGGAGTTTTGTGTGTCCTCTTTCAGGGCTTTTACCTGTTTATTTGTGTTCTTCTGTAATTTATGTCCTTCTTAAAGTCCTCTATCATCATCATGAGATGTGACATTAAATTAGAGTCTTGCTTTTCAGGTGTATTGGGGTATCAAGGGATCTCTGTGATGGTAGATCTGGGTTTTGATACCAGGTAGCTCTGGTTTCTGTTGCTTATATTCTTGCCCTTGCCTCTGGACATCTGGATCTCTCTGGTGATAGCTGGTCTTGCTGTCTCTGACTTTGGCTTGTCCCTCCTGCAAGCTTATGTGTCAGTACTTCTAGGAAACCAATTCTCTCTAGGATGAATTTGGGTAAGTAATGCTGTGTCACAGGATCAGCTCTGGGTACAGTTAGAAACTGTAAGAATCCTATCCCAGGCTGCTCCTTGGTTCCTGTGTCATGGCATCTTAGGTCTGGTCACTTGGAGCAGAAGTGGTGGTCTTACCTATGCTCACAGGTGTGTTAGCACTCCTGTGAGTGCAGCTCTCTCCCAGCAGTATTTGGATATGGAGAGCTATGGCACAGGATCAGCTACAAATGCTTTCCTTTTAAGAGTTTCCTTGATCATGGCATCTCTTTACAGCAATAGACTACTGACTAAGAGAGAAACCTAGAGCTGTAAACACCTTTAGCCTTTAGGGTTTTTTTTTGTCAGAGTATTTAATCATAAAAATAAAAATTTAACTAAAATAAGGACTAAATTAAAGAGATATTAATTACAACATACTACAAAACCTAGGCAATTTTTGCAAAAGAATTTAATATAATAAGGAAATTTAATTTTTATTGTTTTGGGGGAATTCCTTGCCCTTCCACAGAGTATGCCCCACAGATTTCTTGGTCTTATGTAAGGGTTGTATGGAAAAAAATGGATATTCTATTATCCATTCATGCAAATTAGGCTTACAGAATTCATTGTCCCTGTCATCAGGGCCTCTTTTGATCCTGTGACAGCTTGCTGCATTTTTGCCACAATTAGGATTTAAAGAACTTAAATTCATTTTTTTTAATAGCTNAGTAGTACTCCATTGTGTAAATGTACCACATTTTCTGTATCCATTCCTCTGTTGAGGGATATCTGGGTTCTTTACTGCTTCTGGCTATTATAAATAAGGCTGCTATGAACATAGTGGAGCATGTGTCCTTATCACAAGTTGGAACATCTTCTGGGTACATACCCAGGAGAGGTATTGCTGGATCTTCTGGTAGTACTATGTTCAACTTTCTGAGGAACTGTCAGACTGATTTCCAGAGTGGTTGTACTAGCTTGCAATCCCACCAGCAATGTTAGGCAAATGAATGGATCTGGAGGATATCATCCTGAGTGAGGTAACCCAATCACAAAAGAACGCACATGATATGCATTTACTGATAAGTGGATATAGCCCAGAAACTTAGACTACCCAAGATACAATTTGTAAAACACATGAAGCTCAAGAAGAAGGAAGACCAAAGGGTGCATACTTTGTGCCTCCTTAGAATGGGGAACAAAATACCCATGGAAGGAGTTGCAGAGACAAAGATTGGAGCTGAGATGGAAGGAAGGACCATCCAGAGATTNCCCCACCCGGGGATCCATCCCATAATCAGCCACCAAACCCAGATACTATTGCATATGCCAGCAAGATTTTGCTGATAGGATCCTGATATAGCTGTCTCTTGTGAGCCTATGCCAGTGCCCGGCAAATACAGAAGTGGATGCTCACAGTAATCTATTAGATGGAGCACAGGGCCCCCAATGGAGGATCGAGAGAAAGTACCCAAGGAGGTGAAGGGGTTTGCAACCCTATAGGTGGAACAACAATATGAACTAACGAGTACCCCCAGAGCTCATGTCTCTAACTGCATATGTAGCAGAAGATGGCCTAGTCAGGCATCATTGGGAGTAGAGGCCCTTGGTCTTGTGATGATTATATGCCCCAGTGCAGGGGAATGCCAGGGCTAGGAAGCAGGAGTGTGTGGGTTGGGGAGCAGGGTAGGGGAAGGGTATAGGGGCCTTGCAGGGTAGCATTTGAAATGTAAATGAAGAAAATATCTAATAAAAATTGTTTTTGAAAAAGAAAGAACTTTCTCAAGGGTCACCCATGTCCATTTTTGACACCCACTACATACACAGGAACACTCTCTGGAATTCTGTGGTGTGGCTACATGTCCATCAATTCCAGGGTGCTGTGCACCCCGGATCTGTCTCATTTTTTTCCCAGTATCTATTCTTAGTATATAGTGAATTATTTTCAGGTTTTTTTCAAAGATACTTCTTGGTCTACCTTCCCTTGATGGAGAAAAATCACAGGGGCTGCTTCTTGCTATCATTTAAGAGAAGAGAACTTTCATCTTAGCTCTAAATTTTGTCTCTGTACCTATATCCTTTCATGGGTATTTTGTTCCTTATTCTAAGGAGGAATGAAGTATCCACACGATGG
>NC_034601.1:57412526-57413866 GCF_900095145.1 Mus pahari | reverse complement strand
CAGAAGTGGATGCTCACAGTCAGCTATTGGATGGAACATAGGTCCCCCAATGGAGGAGCTAGAGAAAGTACCCAAGGAGCTGAAGGGGTATGCAACCCTATAGGTGGAACAACAATATGAACTAACTAGTACCCCCTGAGCTTGTGTCTCTAGCTGCATATGTAGCAGAAGATGGCCTAATCGGCCATCATTGGGAAGAGAGCCCCCTTGGTCTTGCAAACTTCATATGACCCAGCACATGGGAAGGCCAGAGTCAAGTAGTGGGAATGGGTGGGTAGGGGAGCAGGGGTGGGGGTGTGTAGGGAACTTTCGGGATAGCATTTGAAATGTAAATAAAGAAAATAATAATAAATAAATAAAAAAAGGAGAAGAGAACTTTTGTGAAAAACATTATTGCCTTAAAGAACTTGATTTGATCAAGGATGAAAAACAGAAAAAGTGTTAGAGAATAAACTTTGATTACTATATGTGTACTTTTTCATTTACTAAAATCTCCTTCTTTGATGATTTTGTGTGTTTAGCTAACTTGCAGATAAGCAACTTGCCTCATAGCCTACATCTCCTCTGGTTTTCTCCTCCTGATTCCAAAGATTCTCTGTATTTTTTTTTACTGGCATTAAACATATCACCAATGTAGAAAACTGCATTTTGAGAATGCCTAATTGTTAATACATGGAGTTTTGCAATACTTTACAGGATGTCATTTGGAAAACATTGGCTAGCAGGAGAAATTGTCAGCTCTTCAGAGACTGGCTGTATGATTCTGTGTTCTACAGAATGACAGGAAATTAAAATTGACCAAATTGGGGAGGAGCTGAGCTGCCAAATGAGCATATGCAATAGTCGAGGTATGAATCTATATCTGTGATTTACAGGGAAGGAGGCAGAGGCAGAGAACTTCAGGAGAAGGAAAATTCTTGGAATGGTGCCAATTGACTAAGGCAAGGCCGTGAACTAAATACTGGGTTCTCAACACATGCTCAAGTGTTATGACTGACACAAGGGAAACTGCTGTCTTTTGCATACCTGGCTTGTAAGAGTCTGGTAGATGAATAATTTTGAAAATTGAAAGGGAGATTGCTGACAGGTGGTGAGGGGCATGCAATTTACTAAACAGTAGGTGCTTTTCTCAAGATGTAAAAAGCCAGAACTTCTTAAGTTTTAACAATTAACATATTGATTATACAAAATACCTGATTTGTTATGAAATGTTCATACATGTGCATTCAAGGTCTTAGGCCACAATCTCCATCCCCATCCCCTTTTTCACAGTCTCCATCCCCATCCCCTTTTTCACAGTCTCCATCCCCATCCCCTTTTTCACAGTCTCCATCCCCATC
>NC_034601.1:57366775-57412386 GCF_900095145.1 Mus pahari | reverse complement strand
TCCCCTTTTTCACAGTCTCCATCCCCATCCCCTTTTTCACAGTCTCCATCCCCATCCCCTTTTTCACAGTCTCCATCCCCATCCCCTTTTTCACAATCTCCATCCCCATCACCTTTTTCACAGTCTCCATCCCCATCACCTTTTTCACAATCTCCATCCCCATCACCTTTTTCATCCTTTGCTTCTCCCTCTGTTCCCTTTACCTTTCCCAAAAAGTCCTTGTCCATTTCTGTTTCTCTTACTTTCTAAATTCCTCATAGAAAATGACACATACAATATGATAATTGTCTGAGTGTGTATTATTTTATGTTCATGGTTATCTCTAACTTCATTTATTTTCTTGCAAGTGACAAAGTGTTATCCTTTATGACTTAGTAAGATTCCAGTGTCTCTAATTTTTTTTTGTTGATGGTCATTAGGCTATATAGGGCTATTTTGAAGAGTACCAGAACAAATATAGTTTACAGCTGTTCAGCAATTTCTCTAATAAGAGGACCAAGCTTTCTCTCTCTATACTGAGGTACAGTCTAGCTGGATCATATAAAAGTTTTATTTTTTGATGACCCTCCATACTGGTTTCTACTGTGACTACAATTTTACATTTTCATCTCCAGAGTATAAAGTATATAAACATTCTATCAATCCCACCTAGAGCTAACCAGCCAACAATTGTAGTTTGCTTTCTTGTTGATGGCCATTCTGATTGCAATGAGATAGAATCTCTGTGTAAATTTCTTCTGTATTTCTCTGATGACTAAGGACAGAACTTGCTGAGTAGTTGTGCGGCTAAAAGCCTGAGCAGTGTGGAGTCAGAGGAGGCATCCAGCTGGCCCAGTACCTTATGGATAGTACAAGAGTTCCCCTCTAAATAGTCTCCAAATTAGTCTTACAGCATCTGGAATTGACAAGGGTTGCTGAGGACAAGTACCAAGGGTCCATGTGCCAGAAATTAAACTAACAAGTCACTATGTGCTCAGACCAAATTGTCGCTTCAAATGTCCATGGAAATGTGACTGCTTTGTATGTTTGTTTCTAGTGTTTTAGTTTTTATTTCTTAACTTTAATAGGTCCTCTAGAAGATTCTAGTCTCTTTCATGACTCCAATCCCTTTGAAAATTCAATCTTACTTTAATGGAGCTCTAGGATAAACTCAAATTTGATGAATAACAGGGAGGTGATTGACCTACGGGTCAGTGTGAGGATGTAGCTACTCTGTCCATTAGTGACTAGCAAAATGTGGTAGGGCTAAGGGTCCACCTCAACTATTTTTTTATCTGAAAATATGTACAGAACATGGACATCTTAATCTGTACACCATAGTTTATGTGTAGGGAGAAATAGTTGTTTGGTTACCTAGAAAAGATTTCATGAAATAGTTTTTATCTGAACAATACCTTCAAATGTGAGTAAAACTGAAGATAAAATGCTCAGGTGCATTGGTACATAGGTACAAATGTGTCTGTGTAGATTAATTTCAATACTGAATTTCATAAACTCAGTATTTCCAAGGAACATCCTTAGAAAGCCATGTTTACACATTCAGTGTTCTCTGTCTTGGCTATGTGAATGAGGCAGATAAGAATGTTACAAAGCTCTCACTGTTGTAAGTTGGCAGTGGATATAATGAACATATGTAGGATATTGTTCAGAACCTAACTATTAAGAAACATGAAACTTGGATGAGCCATCCTGCTAGAGACACATCTTCCTTCTGGCCTACTATTCTGCCCAGGGCTATGTTGGCACTCCAGACCTCCTCCCATACCCAGAGACAGCTTGAATTCCAGGAGGTTCATCACAACTAGGCTCAGAGGTGAACCCTCCTCCACCCTAATACCTGGCCTAATTGGGAACCCCATGGGGTCCAGTGGACATAGGACTTAATCACCCTGCTGGAGATATATCATCCTTCGAGTACACAAATGGGCCCTGGGACAGATCAGGTGCTCCCTTTCCCCTGCATGTACTGGATAGTTTTGTGTCAACTTGACCCAGGCTGGAGTCATCACAGAGAAAGGAGCTTCAGTTGGGGAAATGACTCCACGAGATCCAGCTGCAAGGCATTTTCTCAATTAATGATCAAGGGGGGAGGTCCCCTTGTGGGTGGCGCCATCTCTGAGCTCGTAGTCTTGGTTCTATAAGATATAAGAGAGCAGGCTGAGCAAGCCAGAGGAGGCAAGCCAGTAAATAATATCCCTCCATGGCCTCTGCATCAGCTCCTGCTTCCTGATCTGTTTGAGTTCCAGTCTTGACTTCCTTAGGTGATGAACAGCAACATGGAAGTGTAAGCAGAATAAACCCTTTCCTCCCCAACTTGCTTCTTGGTCATGATGTTTGTGCAGGAATAGAAACCCTGACTAAGACCATACCCAGAGATAGCTTAACTCCCAGGAGATCCATCATAACCAGGATCACAGAGGAACAGACTCCAGTCAGAGACAGCAAGACCAGCTAACACTAGAGATAACCAGATGGTGAGAGGAAAGAACAAGAGCATAGCATCAGAAACCAGGGCTACTTGGCATCATCAGAACCCAGTTCTACCAACACAGCAAGCTTGGGATACCCCAACACACCCAAAAAGCAAGATTCTGATTTAAAATTCCATCTCATGATGATGATAGAGGTCTTTAAGAAGGACATAAATAATTCCCTTAAAGAAATACAGGAGAACACTAGTAAACAGGTAGAAGCCCTTAAAGAGGAAACACAAAAATCCCTAAAAGAATTACGGGAACTAAACAGGTGAAAGAATTGAACTAAGTCATCCAGGATCTAAGGATGGAAATAGAAGCAATACAGAAATCACAAAGGGATTCACAAACCCTGGAGATAGAAAACCTAGGAAAGAGATAAGGAGTTATAGAAACAAGCATCACCAACCGAATACAAGAGATAGAAGAAAGAATCTCAGGTATAGAACATACCATAGAAAACAATGACACAATAGTCAAAGAAAATGCAAAATTCAAAATGAAAAAGCTCCTAACCCCAAAACATCCAGAAAATCCAGGACACAATGAGAAGACCAAACTTAAGGATAATAGGAATAGATGAGAGTGAAGATTCCCAGCTCAAAGGGCCAGTAAGTATCTTCAACAAAATTATAGAAGAATTCTTCCCGAACCTAAAGAAAGAGATGACCATAAACATAGAAGAAGCCTATAGAACCCCAAATAGATTGGACCAGAAAAGAATTTCCTCCTGTCACATATTTAATTTGGGGCTTGCTTACACTTTTAGATGGTTAGTCCACTATCATGATTCCAAGGAGACATTCATGGCACCGAAGCAAAGCTGAGGACTTTGCATCCTGATCTGTAAGCAGCAGGCAGGGAGACAGGCATTGGACCTTGTGTGAACTTTTGAAACTTCAAATCTACCCCCAGTGACACATCTCCAAATATGACCACACCTACACATACATGGCTACACCTCCTAATCTTTCTAATCCTTCCCAAATAGTTCCATCTCTTGGTGACTAAGTATTCAAAGATACTAGCCTATTGGCTCCATTCTTATTCAAATAACCATAGAAGCTAATACATTATATAGTAAGTTCCAGGTCATCCTGAACTACATAATGAAATCTCATCTTTAAATAAATGAATTAACAAATAAAAGTAAATTTGTTTCTACATCAGACCTTTCTACACAGAACATTTTCCATCTGCATGGAACTTTGCATGAGCCCCAACATTTGTGACTAGGAGTGGAACTCCTCATCTTCTCTGTGTTGTTTTTCTCCTTCAGGGATGTTGTAAATACCCATATATAGTGTTGATTCTCCTTAGGATATACTACTTGATAGCGTTGCAGCTCAGTGTTTGCTTTCATCTTCGTTTTCAGGAACAAACCTGACTTTGTCTACTACTTTAAGCATTTAATAAGATTGTAAACATAATGGGTTTTTTTAGGATATGTCTTAGGATTACCACTACTATGAAGGGACACCATGACTATGGCAGCACTTATAAGAGAAACATTTAATTGAGGCTGGTTTATAGTTTCAGCGGTTTAGCCCATTATAATCTTGGTATGAAGCATAGCATTGTGCAAGAATTTGGCTCGAGGGGCCAAAAGTTCTAGGTTTCATTCTGCAGGCAGCAGAAGGATACTGTGTTCTATGCTAGGCAGAGTTTGAACATAGGAGGCCTCAAAGTCTGCCCCCACAGAGACATTCTTTCTCCAGCAGCCACATCTATCCCAACAAGGCCTTATCTCCTAATAGTGCCACTCCCTATGGACCAAGCATTCAAACACATGAGTCTATGGGAGGGGGGTCATACCTACTGAAGCCCTCACAGGAGCATTAATTTTTATTTTGGCTCAGTTCTTTTTGAGATAAAGTCTTACTATATAGCCTTCATGGGCCTAAAATTTGATGCATAGGTCAGGCTGACTTTGAGTTCAGAGAGATCCAGTTTGCATCCAGAGTACAGGGATTAAAGGCCTCTGTGAGACTTCTAAAAACATACAGTCCCTTTAAAAATAAATTCATTACGTTTGTTCTATCTGCTTTAAAGCATAAACATGGCAGCTCTGAGAAAGGGAAGGGCATTTGTAAATTACCACCTTGGTCACATCTGACTCTGAGCTTCTGAAATGATGGGTTCCTCAATACAGTAGGGATTCACAGCCTTGATTATATTTGTAGCTACTGAAGTTTATATTATCATTCCGGAGTTATGACATATTTGTAGTATACACATTACATGATATTCGTAGTCTTAATTTAATAGCAAACACAGAGTTTCCATGCAGCAAATGGGTACTAAAATCACAGGAACTATGGAAATTAGATTTATTTGCGCTTCTGTGGTTGCTTGAATTCCACAAGATAAATCTCAGATTATTTTCTATTGCCAGACCCCATACTTAAAGAGACCATGAAAAATTTGGAATTTCCTAAATAACTGTCACAAACATATAGTTCAATTTAGACTCTAAAGATGCATTATTATGCAGTTCCCTTCCCTTCCCTGAAAACTGAACATCTTTTACTATCCTATTGAGCCTCCAAAGGATTACATTATATGTAATAGAAGTTGTCTGTGAAAGTGTAAGATATATGTATATGTGTTTGCATGCATTTTAATGCATATTCATTTTATCTTATCTATCATATCTAATTACATATCTGTTACTCACTGTCCTGGCTAATTTTTGGTCAACTTGATCCAAGCTAGAATCATCTGAGGAGAGGGAGCCTCAATTGAGAAATTGCCTTCATAAATGCTGGGCTGAAGGCAAGCCTGTAGGTATTTTCTTAAACAGTCATTGACTGGAGCATGCCCAGTCCATTGTAGATGTAAGTAAGACCAAGCCAACTCTGGAGAACAAGCCAATAAGCAGCAGTTCTTCATGCCTCTGCTTCAGCTCCTGCCTTCAGGTTCTTTCCTTGCTTGAGTTTTTGCCTTGACTTTCTTCAGTGGAGAACTGTGATGTATAGAGAAGATTAAATAGAATAAACACTCTCCTCCCCATCTTGCTTTGGTCATGGTGTTTCATCACACCAAAAGAAACTGCACAAGGCAAGGCCTGGGCCAAGTAGTGGGAGTGGGTGGGTAGGGGAGCAGAGGTGGGGGGAGGGGTATAGGAAACTTTCGGGATAGCATTTGAAATGTAAATAAAGAAAATAATAAAAATAATAATAAAAAAGAAACTCTAACCAAGACACCATAAATCTACCATTTATCTATGACTCTATCTTTGTTACTTTAGTTTACTTCTTTGTTACCTACTTATTTATCGTTTATGTTTCTATCACATATCAATGCTTCATATTATTGATTTTTCATTTATATATTATCTATCTATCTATCTATCATCTATCTATCTATCTATCTATCTATCTATCTATCTATCTATCTATCTATCTATCTATCTGTATCATCATCGAATCTACTGATCTAGCCACACACATATTTGCAAACAGACATTATAAGACACCTCTTCCACAGCTATCCCAAGCCTAGTAATACTTGGCTATAATTCCGAAGAAGTATATCCCTCAATCTTTCTGTTCTTCAGATCATTCATCTAACATTAATCTAATGGGTGGAAATGGATCTTTATTCTGTAAGAAGCCACACTTTATCTGCATTATTATATTGAATATACTATTCAAGTCAGCCTCGTTTTGATATGCGTGTGTCTCATTATTGGGAAGTAACAGCCTGTATCCACTCTTCCTTGTTATAAGTTCAAGTTTTTTTAATATTGTTATATTTTTGTCCTATTCCTTTGGAGAAGTTCATATTTGAATTTATTAATGTGTGGTAGAATAAAGTCTCTTCCTCTTTCTTCACTGCTATATTATTTTCAAATGAAGGAGTTTTGCGTTACATAAACATTTATTTCTGGTTGACTACCTTCCAAGGTCATATTATTTTTTTGCCTCAATTAATATTACATTTGAACATTTGCATATCCCATAGTGTCTTTGGATTAAATAGAAAACATGTGATTAATTCCATTGGTAGCTTGATACCTTATTAACATATAAATGATTCAGTTGAAAATGGAATCTATTCCCATTACATTTAGTCAGAATATGGTTAAAACCACCTCTTAGTAACATTTTCCATGTATGTATTCCTCTCCCTAACACCCATATTACCAGTTCTTGTGAGAATCTTAGTGGTAATTATTTCAAGACTGTGTTTCCTTTTTTTGATTGTGTTTCGCAAAAACACACTGGACTGGCTCAAGAGAACCTGTGTGCAAAGTTCAGACTCATTTCTGACACCTTTGCTCTGGCTACTCTGGCGTCAATTGCAGGGTGTGGAGGTGGACTGACACTGTGATCTTCTTTAGGGAAATATCTTCTATATGTCAAGGACTAGTCAGCTGAAGATCAGGAAGGGCAAGGGAATGAGAAGAGAGAATAAGAAGAGCTTCTAGAAAAAAAGTTCATGACAACCAAAACGATAGGGCAGAGTAGCCAACAAGTGACTCAATGTGTTTGGAGTTTGGAATGCAGAAAGCAGCTTTGAAGGGACTGCTAAATATATATACATATATTCATGACAAAAGTCACCGAGATGAAACTAACCATCAAAATACCTATGTATCTGAATAAAGCTCTTTTAGCTTCAGCAACAACATACTTATTTTCTTTTTATGGCAAAGAAAATCTGTCTAACGACTAGACTTGAGAAAGCCTAACTTAATGGTTAATGAAAGTCCATCAAGGAAATGTAAGCTTCTATACAGAGACTGCATCTATGAAAATGACTCTTGGATGTTTCATAAAATCTTGAACACGACTCTGGATCCTTTTCCTGCTTTAAGTCTACTAGTTTAGCATTCAGGCTACAACTGCCCTGTAATGAATTATCATTAACCAAAATGATATTTGCAATTATTCATGCTTCTCAAAAAACGTCTTTTAGGAATACTGTCTCTGAGACAAGCAATATAACCATGAAAAATGAATTTTCTTTTCAATATTTTTATTTGAAATATCAGTATACAGGATATTGTCATGGAAACATAAAGTAGAGGAACCTTAATTATTTAAGAAAGAGTTGGGAAATACCTTGAAAGCCTTGGAGGAAACCACACACTGACATTATTATAAAAAGTAAGAAATGAGTTGCTGTACATAGAGGCCCTCAGGTGTCTGGCATTCTCAAATGCCTGAAATAAATTAAAAAAGAGGATATAATTAAAAAATAAGGCCCTGAGCAGGAACATCCACAGAAATTATCTTTAAAAATACCAACACAAAAATTGAGGACACATAACCATTTATTCAAATACCATGCTTGCTTTCAAAACAAGTGCTTTGCTCCATGAAAGTAAAGACACATGAGGACTTTTAAGATGCAGAGCAAGGCTGGAGACATGGTTTTAAGGTTAAGAACACTTTTCTGTTTTTCGACAGGACAGGAGTTTGAGTCCCCCACCAGGGTTGTATAGCTTCTAATCATCCAGAGTTCCATTTTCAGAGGCTCTTTCTACCTCTAGGAGGAACACGTATGCACACACACATGCATGCACGCTCGTGCGCGCGCACACACACACACACACACACACATATGGCATAAACTCATATACATGTGGCATAAACACATACATACACATCAATAAAAAATATAAAAAAGAGAAATTCAGAGCAAGCCAAACATAGTATTATATGATGGAGGTGGAGGCAGGGACAACTTTAGCCGCATAGTAAGTTCTGGGCACTCTGGGATACAACCAACAACAAACAAACAGACTAAATAGGGGGAAAAAAACACACAGAGCAAAGTAAGAACACATTGTAGACTGAAGGGGAAAAAGTGAGTGACAAGAACCAGGAACTGGGAGCTGAAACTAGCAACAAAGAAAGCCACTACTCAAATATGGAAGTGTGGACAATTTGACAAAATTAGAATAAATATTAATAAATAATATTGGATTGTCGGTTGTTTGAAAAGATAGAAAAATGGAATGTATGCCAGCACTTCTGTGCATGTAACTTTGGCCACTTCTGAAAGCTCTGACAAGTGTCTGGTCAGTCTAGGGACATAGTTACATATGTGCTTGCTACCTAACACTAATGTCTGCAAAATAACCTTTACTCCTGAAAGTTTGCTCCATTTCTTCAGCTAAAACAATAATGAAGCATGAAACATACTTTTGGAGGTTTTTTCATATAACAATTGAAAGTTTCAGAACTTGAAGTACCAAATCTCCATTTGTATGAACCTTAATTTATCCAAATAACTCTCTTTTAAAGTAGTTTCATGCCAACTCTACATTTAGTTCAATATTAGTAAGTGAAAATCTGTTTGTTAAGTAAGTGAGCTAATTTTATTGTTTCATTTTATCCATCTCCTCATTTAACATAGATAAAAAACAGCCCAATTTTCATCCTTATTACTACATCACTTCTCTTCTGTATAACTAATTTAATGGAAGGCCGTTAAAAAAAAGCGTGTCTTGAAGAAGGCTATAATCACTTGCTTTTTCAACCATTAAAAATTAGAAATCAAGTTTTCAATAACACATTATGCGTTCAACTGGAATCTGGCACTTTCGATGCTAATGGAAATTATAATAGTAATCCCCTGTGCGTTAATATACTGCCTGAAGAATCAAATAAAACAAAATGCAAATCGGGAGACTTTCCCACAGTCAAAGGGTTTGGCCATTTTCCATTTTTATCTGCTCGAAGCATGCAGCCAAGGGCTGGCTACATTTTCTTATCTTGACTTTCATACCTGAGTTGGATTCAGTTACTTGTTTTTTTTTTTTTTCTTCTCCATTTTAAATGTGTGATTCAATTTTGAGAACTTCTTAAAAATAGTCTGGGGATTGTAAAAATCCTTGGAGCTGGGCCAGATTTCCCAGAATTAATATGCTCTCTCCCCTGCTCTCTGTTACACATGACTGCTATTGACATTTCTTGTGTACCTTTCCCTACCCATTACTAATGTGCCACATGACGCCATTGTACTTTTATAAATACTGCTTCAAATGAGCTTCAAGCAAGTAGATTTCTCTTTCATTTCATCCGTGGAGATCTTAATAGGAAACTGTGGTCACAATCCAGGACAATAAATAGAAAGCAGTGAAATTAAATTCCAAAAGGTCAGCGGCTTCTTAGTGATATGCAGGCCTTTGTGTTTCTGTTGATTAAAATTTACATATGTGTTCGTGGGCACTCTCCCTCTGGATTTCCCACCCCCTCCCGTTTATTTGTAATCTAGAAGAAAATTTTGCTTTGGGGACTTAGTTTTATCTTCAGTGTTCTCTGATATCTTGTATTATGCATTTTAGGAAGTGTTTGGAAATTTTAGAAAATGTTTACAATATTTCACTAATTATGACAGGATAGGAAAATATAGCTTAGAGATAATTTCCATTTGTTTAATTTATGTGTTGTATGTAGGCAGGCATGTCTAAATGTTGCAAGAATATCAGTACAGGTTTATTCTAAATGATATTTCTGTGGCCTGCAGATGCAAGTTTTGAAAACGCTTCTGAGACTAATTTCTCAAATCTGATGGTGTATTGTTTATTTTCAAGTACCCAGGAAATAGTACAAAGACATAATAGACTTAGTGGTACATAGACTTAATGTTTTGTGCCTTTTTTGGGCATTTTGCTCTTTAGATAAGTAACCATTTGTCTACTTCAATTATGGGATGACATGAATGGACTTAGGTATAAGACAACAAAACCCAAAGGTAATTGTGGTATTTAAAAGACTAAATAGCTTAAATAAATATTCTGCATGTATTGTGGGGACTTGGTGGTCTCACTATATATACAACTATATAGACTACATAGTTAATACGACATCCTGAAGCAGGTTTCCATGGGATGTTTCTGTTTCAGTTGATTAGAACTACCCCATGGCAGAACCACTACCTCATTTTTGTGTACTCTCACTACGTCACTGATGAGGCTTTGTACAGGTGGGAGTTACATATCCTTCAACTAGATAATGGAGAACACTCAAATACGCTGACTTAACAAAGTTAGTAGTGAGAGGTCCAAAGACAAAAGTGGAAAAATTTCAATTTCCCAGAAAGCAAACTGGGATCTGCAGAGGGAGCGACTGACAAGGGGTCATTGATCAGTGATGATCCCTACTTAGAGAGGATAAGTCTGGAGCTAAGTCAGCTCCTGGGACAGATAACTGGGCCAGAACTGAGCTGGTTTCTGAAACTCTTCAAGGTCTCCCCAAACATTATAAAACTAACATAGTAAGAGATCAGAATTTACTAATATCCCTGCTTAGTTCCCTACCAATCACATTAGAGATTACCTAATCCTTCTGGTAAATTTCCCTTGCCCTGAATAAAGTGGGGGCCTATGAGTTCCTCTGGTCATCACTATTTTGATGAATGGTTGAGCCCTGCATGATGCTAATATCTATAGAACACTTGCTCTTTGTCTTTGCATACTATTTGAGACTGGGGTTTTCCTTTAGCAATTCTTGGACCTTAACAGTAGTTCAAAATCTAGGGTTTGCGATTGACCAAATTATGATTGTAATTGTAAGCATTCCTCTGGTGTTTACAGTTTGGTAAATAAAAGAGGAGTTGGAAAATGAGACAATTGAGAATCAGCTGCAAGATTTCCCCTTCCTGCCGTAGCTGTCTTCAATGCAGGGACTATCATTCAACTAACTAGTGTGACATCCCTTATGGCCCCATCAGTCTTACTGCACCCCATGGATACTGTGAGAAAACTCCACAATTATGGCAGCCGACTGCCAAGGCACAGCCTCACGTAGGTTGTTTGAAAAAGTCTTAAACAGGCTTTCAGTGACAGCTAGCTGACTCTTCAGCCATTTCCTTGTCCCCCCAAAGAGACAAACTTCCCCTGGTGGTTTAGCATAGAGATTATGTGGTGCCTGACAGGCAAGGGTGTGGTTTCCCAGGCATCCTTTTTCTGGTTATATTTTTCAAGATGCTCAAACTCACTTAGGTGCTTCTTAGGTCACTCTTCTGTGTCCCTTTCCTCTGTGATGCAATACTTGTCAGGATAAGAGGATTCTCTCTTAGTCTTTGTTTTCCTTGAGTAGTACTGATTGAGCAGGTAATGTGAAGAAAGACAGCTGAAGTGCAAAGGTGAGAATGCAGCCATATTCTTGACAGCTTTTGAAGGAGAACCTGGAGAGTTCCTGAGCAGCCACCATAGAAGAAGGGTGGTAGAAGAAGAAATCAAGAGTGGACAGAGTTGAGGATGAAGGATTTAAAGAAAGCCAGAAGGAACCAGGAACGAGAACCCACAGGCTTTTGTCACTAGAAGAGCTCTCATGGTTTCAGATGATAGTTTAAGACTACAAGGTGAGAGAGAGAAAGAGCAGCAACACTCGCTCCTGTTGAGGGGTTAAGGGATTCCAAAGAATGCCTAGGTTAGATTGGAAATTTCAATACCAGACATAGGCAAAATCCGACGAGTTCTGACTTCCTACACTTACATAAGACCTATAATATCTGCAGTGAAGAGTCTAGGTGCTTGAATCCTGCCACCCTCGACACGTCCGTTTGGTTCAGCGTCCATCTACCAATGGCTGTTGCTCCCTGCTTCTAAACACCAAGGGAAACAAAAACTGTCAGCCATCAGCCATTGAAGTTCCCTTGATTGACCCTAGCCAAGTTATTGGCAGCACCAAGTACTATGTGGGTAATGATAGAATTCTAGGAAGAGATGAGATCTGGAAGTTTTAGGTAGAAGACTATTCAGCCTATTGATTGAATAATATAGAGTTTTTAGGCAAAAGGAAAGGAAAGAAAAAAGAAATTCTGGGCAAAGTAAAAAGGAATGATGACTTTGGAAAACTATTGTAAAATCATGCTTTAGACACTGAGTATGGTAGAGCACCAAGGAGAAAAACTTTCCTTAGGGCAATAGGAAAAACCATATGGATTATGTGATTTCTATAGATTGTTTTTTTTGTTTTGTTTTGTTTTGTTTTCAATCACTTCTAGAGACAATTCTCAGGTAGCCCAGGCTGACCTTGAACTTATTACATAGTCAAAGCTGGCCTTTGATTCTTATTCACCTGTCTCTGCCTCCCAAAGGCTGGGATTACAGATGTGTGCCTGGTACCATGCCCAGATCTGCTATGCTATAGGATATGGACTTCAAATAAATTTTAAGCATATGAATGACCAATCTACTTAAAATTAAAAAAAAAAAACTTTAAAAGTATTTCTTTAGAGACAGAATGTCATAATGAAATAAAGGGTGAAGGGCAGTCGGAAGAAGTGGGGAAACTACAGAGAATGTTCTTTGAAGATGTGGAAAATGAGACAGGGATCCAAAGTTTCAGAATGTCCTGATTTATTAACTGTAGAGGACGAGAGACAGGATCTAAGATGAACTTTCAGGTTTGGACTTGACTTGAGCAGCTGCATACCTGAGGCCCGTGGGGACAGAGGGAGATCTGTTTCCTCTACATCTATCCCTTTCGCACATTTCTGGTTCCAGGAAGCAAGATCTGTTTCCACTTTGAGAAACCCTTTTCTGCTGTCCCTCTTTCAAGTTGCCCTAGTAAACAAGTTTAACTCTCTCACTCTTATTACTGAACTAAACCTCTCTTACCAGTTGAAAAAGCTTACAAACCCCATCCTATAAAAAACATGTTTTATTAGATTTTATTTAAAAATCCATTATTTTAAAATACTTATGAATTTTAAGTATACTAATTTAATTTAAATACTAATGTATTAAATAGTTCTTAAACACCATGAATTGAGTTTTTGTCTCTTTTGCCAATATTGCTTTTTTTGGAGCAACAGAAAATTTCTGCCATAGCTTTCACCATCATGTTAGCTCAAATAGTTTTCTTTAAATATACTAAAACAATGCTTTTCTCTAGAATTTTCTCAGGGCTTCTTCAAGCACATGTAAACTAGAGGGTTTGTGTGTATATTTCTATGAAGTTTATATGATTCTTTTAAGTTTATATGGTATTTAAAGAGGTGCATTAAGTGAAATGTCACAAAAATGCAAAAGGGTTAGCTATGTTGTAAGGCTATGCTGAGACGTAGTGGACATGGAAGGCTAGTCTACTCTTATATTGAAGACTTCAAGTGAAATTGCCCTAGATTCCTAGGTTGTAGCTATTGATGTGGAAGTGAATGGCTTCTTAAATGGGTGCTTATAGACAGTCAATTTGATTTGACACTTACACCTTGTATTATTAAGCCAATGATGATTAATAATTCTCCTAAGGAACATTAGGAAAATATGTTGGCCTTCAAGTAAAATGTGTAGTCAAACTAATGAAATAAGAATATGTGCTCTGTGAGGGGAATTGCAACCCCACAGGAAGAACAACATCAGTGGGCCAGACCAAGTGCTCCTTGGGACTAGACCACCAATTGAGTGTACAGAGAGGTATCCATGGCTCCAGATACATAGATAGCAGAGAATGGCCTTGTCTGATGCCAATGGGAGGAGAGGCCCTTGGTGCTGTAGAGATTTGATTCTTCAGTGTAGTGGGATGCTGGAGGTATGGGGTGGGAGAGGGTGGGTGGGGGAGCACCCTCATAGAGGCAAAGGAAAGGGAAGGGAGGAGAGGGAGGTTGTTGGATGGGGGACTTGTGGAGGGGTAACTGGGAATGGGATATCATTTGAGAAGTAAACTAATGGAATGATTAATAAAATAAAAATTAATATGTGCTCTGTGGTTTGCCAGAACAAAGCAAGAGGGGATTTGACCACTCTTTCTAAGTTATTAGTTTTGAGTTGAGAAATCTACTTTTAGGTTATATTGTACAACAATCTTTACTTACTAATTGCAAATTACATCTTTATTAGCTCCCACCTCCATACCCCTAAACAGCTCAACCCTTATAGGTTGAAATTGTTGATAGTCACAGATCATTTGCATGTATTTAAATTAACACTTATTTGTAGTAACATTTACAAGAAATTTCAGAGTGCTTGTTATATGGGTGGGTCACAAGTTATGAAGACACTGGAAATAAAATCACTACTAGTCGGTGCCACCATTTAACTCATGCAGACATTTTTGGGAATATGTTTTGAGAAGTGATCCACTAGGTAACTTCTCCATGGAGCAAACACCATATTGTAATGATGATTCTTGAAAGGTATAGCCCACTGTGTACCAAGGCAATGTGATAGGCTTAAGGCATTGCATAATAGTTGTATCATGAGAAGTAAGGGGCAGTTCTCTAAGATGGAACATAAAACTAAGTTAAATGAAGGTGTCCTCATATATTTTATTACTAACCCTTATATGTTTATGTAACCTATTAACTCTTAATCAACCTTAAGTGGATTTTAACAGTTTAATGATCTGTAAAACAGTATTACTTTCTATAGAATAATTCCATTTCAATAATGGTTTATGGTCCTTTGGTAATTCATACCTAGCTGTGTGTATGTATATACATTTGATATATATGTATATATATGATATATATGTGATATATCACATATATGTATGTATACATATGTGTATATCAAAATATATACATATAAATATATGTATACACAAATATAAATGCACACACATAAATGTGCATGGGTGCTGGGAATTGAACCTAAGACCTCAGGAAAAGCAGGCAGTGCTCTTAATTATTGAGCCTTCTCTCCAGCCCTGAATTGTTTTAAAGTAAAAGTGCAATGCAAATGAATATATTTGCTCAAGTACACTAAGTCATTTCTACCTCACTGATATCAGCTTTGCCAACGTTTTAGCTATTCTGACACTTGAACTTGGTCTTTCACATAAGACAAATGTATTTAAACGGTTGTAGTATTTGCGAGGGAGAGGGGAAGCCAACCAGTGCTCCATGTACTGTTGTAGTATAGAAGAGGAAACATGAAACTGAAAGATGAAAGTTACCTGGGTTCCATTCCTCAAAGCATCAAGATTACCAAACTGGTCCCTAATGCCCAGAAAACTATGCTAAACTGGAAAGTAGTTTACTTGGAAATATTTTCCTCATGACAAAACCCAGGAAACCACCTTCTATGCATTATGGTATATAAGATGGAATTTGATATCCTGTATCTTTAAGTAGCATTGTGTATTGGAGAAAAGTGTCTGGAGCCTTCATAATTAAAACTTACCCTATAATCCTGGAAGAGTGGACAGATGGTGAGATTTTCCACCACGTAAGCATTGGCTAAATTTTACTGCCTAAAAAAAAAAACAAAACTTTTTCATTAGTAAGTTTCTCTATGTTTATTTGGTGCCAGCTCTTATATTTATTTTTGTTTTATACTAGTTTTGACTTTTCTTCATATAATTCAATTCAGATTTCTATTGGTTACAGTTGGTTTCTTGGAAATTTTCTTCTTCACAGAGATTCCTGCAAGTCCTCTGTCTGGCTTTGTATGATTTAGATGGAGGGGAAAGGTGAAGAGGTAGGAGGTCTGACAGCAAGTCATTTTCCCCCTGGTGGCCTTGTTCACATGGGCAGTCCCAACTGGATTTACTGGGTCATCAAAAGAAAGAAATATATGAAATTTGGAAGGTCATGTTAAGGGGGATAGGGGAAGAGTTTGAGGGGAAATTGGGGTAGATATGACCATATTTCATCATGTACATCTATACAATTCTTAAAATTAATTTAAAATAATCTAGTGCATCTTAGAATGCTAACTCATTTGCCACTGTGGTTCTTCCATCAGCAGATACTTTGTGAACCCGTTGCATCTTTTCTCTTGCTGTCAGTATCCATTTCTTTACTAGGATTTGTTCAAAATTAACTTTTTTTCTTTCTGTTCTGAAAAATCCTCATGATCTTCCTATCTAAAAAGATGTTTGCTTGGCTTCTGTCCTAAAGTATACTTTCTACTGAATCTTCCAAAGAAAATTCTCTTTAAGAAGACTATTTGGTAACATGATTGTTTTAAACACACACACACACACACACACACACACACACACACACACACACACACTGTTAAATATTAAATATTAAATAAGTATCTTGTTTAATAGCATTGTCATTTGAAACTTCTTATGACTACTGTGCACTACTTGACATTCAGTTGTATACCCAAAGAAGGAAGAGAGTGTTCAATGCAGAAAAGAATCAAAAGATTTGAAAAAGCCTCAGAGAACAAATTGAACAGAGAACAAACAACCAAGTAGTCAACTGTCCTTTGTAGAGTGGTGTGACCCTAGCTTTTAATGGCTGAGCCATCT
The DNA here is from genome assembly GCF_900095145.1 of Mus pahari. Lineage (NCBI taxonomy): Eukaryota > Metazoa > Chordata > Mammalia > Rodentia > Muridae > Mus > Mus pahari. Next base: position 57,395,741 of record NC_034601.1, on the reverse strand, counting down.
CACTAACCCTCATCTATGGCATAAAAGCTAATTTAGGCTACTTGTATCCAATGACCCCATTTTTCTGTTTGTATTCTTTGGTGTGTATTTTTGTTGTATGGAAGAATAAAATATGGGGAGATGAGATGCATAGCATAAAACATTTTAGCCAAATTACTTTGACAACTCTGAGTAAGCAGGTTACATTGACTCAAAGAACCCATATATGAGTCTTCTCGGCAGGTCTTAAATTCTGACATTTAATAGACATATGTGCTATAACTGGTGCTCAATAAATGATGGACACTTAGTGTTTGGAAGTCTATTCTAAGAATTACTATTCATTCAACGGAATAAAAGGAATATTTATCTTTCTGACATTTATCCCAAGTGCTAGTCAGCTATCAGAGATTACCCGAGTTGCCACTTTGCTCTGCAAAGTTTCGTATTTTGCAGATAAGAAATGTGCCAAAATAGGATTCCCAGGAGAAATTCTAATTTGAATAACCTTCTATATTTTATTTCCCTCTTATTCAACTTAATATCATTTAAATTTGTTGATCTAAGAGCTCTCCTGAGAATGTTAATCCAAGACAATCCTCATTAGATATAACTCTTTCACTCAACAAATATTCGTATGGGATGGATATTTATTGGGACATTTGTGAGATATAGTGTCACTTATGTCTTGGTGGTAACCAACAGCTGCCTAATTGGACTTAGGGCCCACTCAACATTAGGTAATTCATGCCTGTTAATAAAAACCTAGCCACTTACCTATCGCTTATGAGGCTATAGTTCTTAGAGGAGAGCTTAAACTACTCTCTTAAACTAGTATAATTTCTAATTGTATTTTAAATAATTTTTTATCCACATAGAAGGATAATTTTCTCTTCTTCTTCTTCTTCTTCTTCTTCTTCTTCTTCTTCTTCTTCTTCTTCTTCTTCTTCTTCTTCTTCTTCTTCTTCTTCTTCTTCTTCACAATAGTCAGAGACTATTTTAGAATGCCAAACTTTATTAAAATGTAAAGAACACCTGACCATGTGTGCCCAATCCCAACTGATACAGGTACTGTGCAGTTCTTATACCTAAGCCTCTGGTGACATCGCAGAAGAGAGGGCAGAAAGACTGTAAGAGCTACAGGAACAGAGCATCTACTGCAAGACATCTCCCTAACCCTAGAAATGATAGGGAAGGTACACACTCATAGTATCCACACAAAGATAAATCGATAATGATACTAAAAAGGAAAGGGAACATCTCATGGGGGTCTTAACCCTAGATGAAGAGTTATAAGCAACTAATGCCCGCTGAGAGAGGCAGAATTAGTCTTCCCTAGAGATGAGACCCCTCACTGGTTATCCAGTACTAAGTGGTAACTCTAAAGACATATGCATGCAAACAATACTAAAGGGACTCAGTAGGCTACACCTATATGTTTTGTTTTTCTTTTTTTTTTTAAATATACAATATAATGGTAACAACTAAAGAACCAGAAGCCATGGATTTGAGAGGGTGTGGGAGGGCAAGAGAGATGTTTGATAGATGAGAGAAAAGGTGAAGATATATTGTAATTAGAAACAAAAGAGAAGAAATTTCACATAGAGCAAAAAGTAATATTTATTTACGCTACTGTTTGGTTGGCTCTATAACACTTAGTAAAGCTGGGTCATTTCTTTATTATATCATTCTTTTATTTGTTTGTTGTCTTATTTGTGTATCAGATTGTTTTTTGATAGTACTACATTTACCATCTGTAAAAGAACAAGATTGTCTAAAGAACTGACTAAGGAACAGTTCTAATTAACGAAACAGTCATAGTAGCCTGAAGTATTGCTGCCAAGTTTATGGTGGTACTCGGTGGCTTTTTGGAGTCAAGTCTTCTTCAAAACAGTCTGATATTAACTTAAGGGTGCACAATTAACCTTTTATATTGGGATTGTTGATGAAAAAGAAATCTCCTACCTTGAAGGAAAAAAGAGAGTAATTATTCTGTAGCCAATTATGAGTGACAAAGAATATGGATTTAGTTTGTCTCCCAAACCATTTTCCAACATAACAGTTCCATGATGCTTCTCTAATTAAATAAAAAGGAAGTCATCAATCAAGGCACTTTTCAAGTACTAAATATCTGAAGGTAGGTTATAGCAAGTTGGTAAAACCACCTCACTTATACACTATCTGGTGGTATTCTATCTTTTAGATTGGTAGAAACCAGAGGTCTATTAATACAGCACAACAGTGTTACATGATAATCACAGGATATTCAGGCACAGAGGTAGGATAAATGGCTGTCGAGGAGTTCCAAAGACCACCCCTGATAATTTACCACTCCATCTATAACGTTCCAATTCTCTACAATCACAAAGCTCTAATTAGTCTTTCATTTATGGGTATATATTCAGAGAACTCCACACCCTGCCATAGTGATACTGACACATAATGTTTATTGTTGATCTAATTTATGATAGCAAGGAGGTGGAATAAACCCAAATATCCACCACCAGATGAAAGGATAATGAAAATGTGATTGCTGTGATTTGAATATGCTTGGCACAGGGTGTGGCACTATTAGGAGCTTTTGTTGGAGTAGGTGTGGCCTTATTGGAGGAAGTCTGTCATTGTGGGCATGGCCTTAAAGAGCCTTCTCCTAGCTGCTCCTGAGACAGTCTACTCCTGGCTTCCTTTGAATGGAGATGTAGAACTCTCAGCTCCTCTAGCACCATGCTTACCTGGATGCTGCTGTGCTTCCTGCCATGATGATAACCTGTAAGCCAGCCCCAATTAAGTGTTTTCCTTTATACAAGTTGCCTTGGTCATGGTGTTTCCTCACAGCAATTATCTAAATAACATAATAATGGATAAATAAAACAGAATATTATTCATCTTGGGAACAGAGACTAAGGAAAGGCCATCCAGAGAATGCCCCACCTGGGGATCCAGCCTGTATGCAGACATCAAACCCAGACACTATTGGAGATGCCAAGAAGTGCATGCTGACAGGAGCCTGATATAGCTGTCTCCTGAGAGGCTCTGCCAGGGTCTTACCTATACAGATGTGGATCCTTGCAGCCAACCATCAGACTGAACATTGGGACCCCAATGGAGGAATTAGGGGAAGGACTGAAGGAGCTAAAGGGATTTGCAACTTCATAGGAAGAACAACGATATCAACCAACCAGACTTCCCAGAGCTCCCAGGGACTAAACAGTCAACCAATGAGTACATATGGAAGGACTCATGACTCTAGCTGCATAGGTATCAGAGGATTGCCTTATCTGGCATCAATGGGAGGGGAAGCCCTTGGTCCTGTGAAGGCTTACTTCCCCAGTGTAGGAGAATGCCAGGATGGTGNGGGAGAGCACCCTCATAGAATCAGGGGGAGAAGGGATGGGATAAGGGTTTTGCAGAGGGGAAACTGGAAAGGGGGATAACATTTGAAATGTAGATAAATAAAATATTCAATAAAAAGTAAAAATGCCTCATATATTCTTTAATACAGATGTGTGTCCTGCCACCTCAGTGATGGGGGTATTTTCATTCACAGCATATATATTAGGGAGGATGTTTTGGCAGTTTTTTTTTAAAAACAGTATTCTCTTCATGTCGGTTATTAGAGTGCAAATAACTAATATGGTTTTCTTTCTCCTAAGTTCTGAACATGGTGGCAAGTTTTCTGTGTGTGTTTACATCTGCAGTAGCTAAGCCTTTCTTTTCCTTCTTTGACATATATTTTTTACATTTACCAATCAAAAATTATGTCAGAACGAAGACCAATTTCCATACACATTGAAAACCACTTTAACAGAGACACACAATTTCCCCCAACCCATATGGCCTTGAAAATGAGCATGTGGGGGAAGGAACTGGTCTTTACAAATGTGTCTCATTCTTGGGTGGCTTGTGGTCAGCGGTGGTGTTTTCACGAACTGATTTTGGCTTCTGTGGTCCATTGACCTGGGTATGGAATCAAAGCAAATGTTTTCTACTCTGTGGGATGCTGGGCCAAAGACAAGAGGTTTTGTTCCCTTTCCAGTAACAATTCTTTCCTGAGTGTGCACATGATGACTGGATAGCCTTCCCTCTCTGCAGACACATGCTTTGAACAAGCTTTTTGTAATCTGGAAGGCTCACCTTCAAGAACTAAAATCCATTCTAATGTAGGGTGAACAGCCATCACGACAGAACAATTTTAAAAGCAGAGGGCATGTTTTCTTAACACAAGTGAGTGCTACTCTCAGCATGGGTCCTTAAGAAGTTTCTTAAGCTATGTTTTCTAGAAGGCTACTACTGGCATCCTATCAGTTTTAAGCCATTGCCCATTTGGGGCAAGGCCAGTTTATTGGCCTGTCCAGAAAGGTGCTGAAGACAAAACTGGTTATATGCAAGAGGAAAGAGAAACAACAGACCAGGTGGTTTAGTATGTGTTTGAATGATGGGGATCAAAAGGCTGAGTTTTGGGGAGCAACTGATGCTTACAAAGAAGCAGATGGCACTAGAGGACTAGAAATTGATGCTTTTGGACATGACCCTGACTCAGTTTTCAACACCCATATCTGGTGTTCCATGGTGGAATCCAACATCCCCTTCAGGCTTCCACTGGTACCTGGACTCATATGGTACACTTTCATACAAATAGGCACCCAGACACAGAATCAATCAATATATCTTCAAAGAGGCACAAGATCAAAAATAAGAAAGAAGAGATGATAAGAAAAGAGGACCCTCAGAACAAGTTGGCCACACAACAAATGATTTTCTCTAATAAGTGTTAGATGCTGTCTGGAGTTTCTGTAATTAGAGAGAGAGCATCTCTGACTCACTGGGACCCTGGCTCTGAGCAAGTTGCTCCAGCGTTTCTGAAATTTAAGGTGTGGTCAGCACTGCTAAGCTGGGCTAGAATGTTTCGTGCAATGCCTTTAATGTTCTGAGAAATGAAAAACCTGGCTGCAGGCTTTAGTCTGACAGCCAGACCATTGTTTCTTGTAGGCTCTCCAATAAAAATGCTTTCTTCCTTAAAATGAAGCGACAAACAAAGACCTAATGCCCCTTTATAGTTTCATAAAAGCTGGCTCTTTCTTTGAAGTATGAGCCCTTAGCAGTAGCCTGGACCAGGGCTTCACTAAGGTTACAGGGTCTTTGTCATTGGAGGCTGGTGGAAGGTAGTAGAACTGCAAGTCTGGTTTCATTCTCTCTTTGCCTTAGGTGAATATATTTTCTTTAACTACTTTACCACAGAACTGCCACTAATGTTTCTCTTTCTCCGCTCATTTCTTGAGCTACAGCCCTGCATTTTATGAACAAGCACAGTTAGAGCATCTTTGGCTTCCATTCTGTGGGGATTAGGGCTAATTCTCATCATAGGCTTGTCCCAGACTGTCTTAACCCCAAATAGCCAGGCCTCTTTGGTGCCATTGACTAGACTTAGGGTTTTCTTTCTTTCTATGGATACCCTGATGCTTCTTTTATGAACTTGTAATTGGTGCATAGATAGTAAGAATTGCAATATCCTCGTGATGCAGTTTTTTCCTTTGATGAGTACATAGTGACCTTTCTTATCTATTCTGATTAACTTTTGTTTAAAGTCTATTTTGTCAGATATTTAAAGGGCTACACCAGATTGTTTATTATTGAGTACATTTGCTTTGAGTAACTTTTTTTCTATCCTTTTACCCTGATGTGATGTCTATCCTTGATATGAAGGTGTGTTTCTTGGATGCAGCAGAAGGATGGGTCCTTTTTTTCCTACCCAATCTTTTAGTCTATATTTTTCTTTTTAATTGGGAGACTGAGTTGTTGAATGATATCAATGACTAATGTTGAGTTCTGTTATTTTATTGCTGTAGTGTGGGTTTTTTTACTCCCTCTTTTTATTTGCTGGCCCAAGGTTCCCTATTCTGTGCGTTTTCTCGGGTGTGATGAACCTCTTCAGGTTCATCTTTTAGTTCACTCTATGACCCTCTCGGGAGGTGGGTTTGTAGACAGGTGCTACTTACATTTGGTATTACCATGGAATACGTTTTTTCCCCCATCTATTGTGATTGAAAGTTTTACTGGGTATTACTGGCATCTTTGGTCTCTTAAAGTTTATAGAAAATTTATCCCGGTCCTTCTGGCTTTTAGAATCTCCATTGAAAGGTCATGTTATTTTAGTGAGTCCACCTTTGTATGTTGCATGGCCTTTTCTCCTTTCAGCCTTTAATAGTCTTTCTTTATTCAATATATTTAACATTTTGATTGTCATAGGGAATGTCTTTCCTGACCCAGTCTATTTGATTCTCTGTATGCTTCTTGTATCTGGATAGGCATCTCTTTCTTTACATTAGGGTCATATTCTTCTGTGATTTTACTCAAAGTATTTTCTTTGTGCCTTTGTCTTGTGATTCTTCTCATTCCTCTATTCCCACTAGTCTTAGATTTGGCCTTTTCATAGGATGCAAAGGTTCTTGCATCTTTTGTGCCCGCATTTTATAACATTAACTTAAAAAAAAAATTTTTTTTTTTTTTGCCATCTTGTCTTCAATGCCTGAAATCTTCTCTTCCATATAGTGTACTTCATTGGTAAGGCTTCCCTCTGAGGTTTCTGTTCAAATTTCTAAAATTTTCACTTCTGGTTTTCCATCAGTTTGTGTTTTTGTTATTGATTTTATTTTTACTTTCAGGTCCTGAATACTTTTCATCATCCCTCCCCCCACTGATTATTTGTATTTTCATAGATTTAACTAATGGATTCATTTATATCCCCTTTTAGGCCCTTCATCATATTCATAATAGATATTTTGAGGTCCTTGTCTTGTACTTCAACTACATTTTATTTATCATGGCCTTCTGTAGTAGGGTTCTTGGGTTCTAGTGGAAACATATTGCCCTGTCTGTTACCGATTGTGTTTTATACTGGTATCTAAGTGTCTGGGTCTTATTGTTGTAATTCTGACTTGTCATTGTTGTTTGGGTTTCCATTTCTTGGTTTATTTTGCTGTCTCTGTATCTCATGTGGTGGCTGTGGGTTGCCTGATAGTCAGTGCTTCTGAGTTTCTGCCAGGTATGACCACTGGGGAAAACTTTCTTCTATGTATTAGAAGCAGACATGCAGGATTTCGAAATGGGCTAGAAGGAAAGCAGACTTTGGAGGGAACACAGAAAGGATAAAAGCTGGGTCTGTCAGGGAGATCTGATTCTTTATTAGGTGTTACCTCTAGGTTTCCAGGAAAAGAGTATCCAGGTGTTGGTAAGAAAAAAAGATTGGGTGAGGTAGAAAAGCTGTAGGAGAGGATTTGTTTAGGTTGTTTTGAGTAGTAGCAAAGAGGAAGGAGAGCTAGCTTCAGGTAAGTGATTTGCTACCAAGTAGAAATAAGACTGGAGACTTGGAATTGGATGGTGGAAAGGAGAGTGCGAATTGCTTACCAGATTCCCTGTCCAGCATGGCCAGTGGGTTTCCCAAGATAAAGCGATGGGGTGAGCTGATTTTACCCAGTCCTCAAATTTAAAAATTTATGCCATTTATCATAACATTGAGTAAATGTAGTTTTATATTTACACATTTGTTATGTATTTTTTATTGGACTTTTCCTCAAAATTTGTTACGTATCTTTTATTGGACTTTCTCACTTTTGAGCATTGAAATTTTAAAATCATCCAAGACATGTGGTAGCTGCTGAGTGTCCCTGAACAAGCTTTGTTCTGGAATCTTGTGCCAACAAGAACATTGATCATAGGGATGGAGGTGCCTGTGACCACGAGCCTTCTTTTCTCTGACTACACACACACGTTGTGTTTGTATGGGAGTAGAGTTTAGTTGTCTCAGACTCTATTGGGTTTCTAGTTATTTTCTCCTTAATAAAGTATTCTGAGCTTGAAAAATTAATGTTGTTAGCATCTTAAGTTTTGAAATACATTACAAAGCAAATATAAAATCACATGTATGATTGGTATTTTACAGTTTCCTCAAGCAAGTGGTGAATGCCAGAGTCCTGTGTGAGTTTACTTAAATGGCTGCTTTCCCAGTTCTGTACAGGTTTCTGCTTTCTGATCTCCTCATAGCTCTTGCCTATCTAGTGGGAAACTGGTGGAACAAGCTTCCAATAACAATTGTACTGAAGCATCAGAGAAAGCTATCCTACTGATGAACAGTGAATCTCTGCCTAGTTATTAGCTCTAAAGTATATCTGACCTAATGACAGACGCCAACACATTTCTCAACCCTGAACAGCGCAGGAGGCTTGACTCCCATTCAGGAGTTCATACTTCACTCGGTGAACATTTACTTTTCAGTGATGTTAATTAGCTAATTTCTGAGGCACAAATAAGCTATAATTAGCATGGCACTTTGATATTTTATTTCTAACAACAGGAAGATGATTACCTTTGAAAATAATAAAAGCATTAAATCAAAGTAAGGATCTAAATTACAGTGGTGGAGCAGTGAAGAAAAGTGAATTCTGTTAATCCCTATCTGCAAGTACCAATTAGTTAAGTATTAATCAATTTCCTATATAAATGGAAATGAAGAGAGTTGGATTCTTTGGAAAGATAATGTTTCTCATTGATGCAAATATAATCTGTTGACATTTTTATGAAAAAAGTTCAACTTTTAATTCTTGTGTCTATGTAAGTTGAATATTACTGTTATTCTTGTTTCCTAAGGCCTAGGCAGTCATGTTGGTGATGAGAGTTTATAGGTGTAGCTTTTCCCATTCCTGGGAGACATGATCCCATAGGAAAGTTCATGGTCTTCTTGGTCTTATAATCTTTCTGCTCTTTCTTGCACTGAGATCCTTAAGAGTGGTATAGGAGTTTAGGTGCAGAAGTTGAGTTGTGGATGTATCCTTTGGGACTGGACTTCACAACTCTGCATTTGTATTGGTTGTGTTTTTCTGTAATAGTCTCTGTCTGTTGTAGAGGGAGGTTTCCTTGATGAGGGGTCGCTTAGTTCGGGTTTTATTGCTGTGAGGAGATGCCGTGATGAAGACAATTCTTATAAAGGCAAACAGTTAATTGGGACTGGCTTAAGATTTCAAAGGTTCAGTCCGTTGTCATGTTGGGAAGCATGGCAGCTTGCAGGCAGACATGGTGCTGGAGGAGCTGAGGGTTCTATAGCTTGATGGGAAGGTAGCTATCAGGAGACTCTGTTCTTCAGACACACTGAGCAGAGCTCGAGTATTAGAAAACCTCAAAGGCAGACTATGCAAGGACACATTTCCTCCAACAAGGCTACACCGATTCCAACAAGGCCACAAAAAACAGTGACATTTCCCATGAGTCAAACATATTCAAACCACTACAAGGGGTGAGGACTACACTTATTGGGAGACCCTAGAATAGGATATATATTTACTTAAATAATGAAGAAATTGAATTAAATTTGACTATCTTCAAAGCTTTATTTGTCTTTATTCCTAACTATATTTTGAACATATGCAAAATTGTAATGTCAATGAATTTATCCTTAGTATGAAGCCTCTAAATTCAGAACAAGGTTTAAATCCAGAAGATTTTCCTAGTCATATATTAATAGCCTTTTACTATGTCTTTTACCATTCTCTTTGGATGGCACATTTAAGTGAGATCTTCATTTGGCTAGGATACAAAAACAATTGATTAGTGGTATGATCCATGACTCTACAAAATACAAGTAATGAAATAATCTGGTGTCTGAACCGAGGGGCATGCCTTGTGATGCTACAGAAGGGTCAAGATTTCTTCTAGTGTTTTAAACAGTCACTGTCTAGAGTTAACAGTTCTCTCAAATCCCAGAAGTTAGTCCCAGTGCTTAGAAGAAGAAAATTGCATTGTTTTAGCTCTCAACATTTTCCTACCTCTAAGGGAGCCCTACACACATGGATATATCAAGATAGGTGAAGTCTGAAATATCCCAAAATGTGAAGCTGTGGGAATCCTGGTATGTTGCTTTAAGTGGAAGATGGCATATTATTATTATTATTTTTTTGGAGGTTGCACACTTTATTCATAATACCCTGAGGCAGAGGCCAGTCAGGGCGACATATTAACACTCTAACCAAACAGAAAAGAATTCCCAAGCTAACAGTCATTCCCCATAAAATACACTAACAGTAAATGCTTCCAAAATGAATTTTCCAAAATAATGCTGAGTATAGGACTTAGAAATAAATGGATCCTTAAAAACATATAGGCAGCCGGGTGTGGTGGTGCACGCCTTTAATCCCAGCACTCGAGAGGCAGAGGCAGGCGGATTTCTGAGTTCGAGGCCAGCCTGGTCTACAAAGTGAGTTCCAGGACATCCAGGGCTATACAGAGAAACCCTGTCTCGAAAAAACAAACAAACAAACAAACAAAAACAAAAACAAAAAAACAAAAAAAAAAAAAGAAAGAAAGAAAAACCTATAGACAGGCTTTCCATTTCAAACTCCCAAGCTCAAATGGCAGCAGAAATTCTTTATTTTGGGATTGAGACTAAAACAGTATAGCATGGCAACGCAGCCGATCCACTCTCTCCTGCAGGGGTGTGTGCATGACAAACCAGCCACAGGCTCTCATAGGAATCCGCTGGGCCATCTGCTTTCATTCTGGGGGGGGGGGGGGAGGGAAGACCACTCCAGGCCAGAGACAGACACAGCCGTCTGACTACGCCTTATGTCTGCTCACTACGCCCAAGGACCTGGGTACCATCCAGAGCACCAAAACCAAACAGCTCTTCCAACCCTAGTTGTCCACCAGAGTCAGGATACTGCCCCGTGGCCAACTTCATGGACCCATGACTTCTCTGGTCAGCTCTGCTCAAGCCCTCCAGCTTAAACCAACAGAATAGCATCGCTCCATAGGCAACATAACTCAGCTGAACCCTGGACAATCCAGTCAGGCCTTGTGTTCAAGATTTTATTAAATGTCATAACATCCAGACTCCAGATGCAGCTGCCAAGACCCTGTTATGCTGTAGGCACTGGCTGGGGCATGACCGGTGGCTCTGGCTTCCCACCCTTCTGTTCAGAGATGGGGGTCATGGGCAGGATTTCATCTTTAGGTTCCACGATGCTCACTTGATCAGGCAGAGGCTTCTTGGGACCAATCTTACCACTCGGGTCCCAGGGCAGCATGATCTTCACTTTGATGCCCAACACACCCTGTCTGAGGAGCACATGGCGCACAGCAGTGTCTACATAATAGTTAACAGGGTCTCCGCTGTGAATCATCAGACCATCCACAAACTTCATGGACTTGGCCCTCTGTCCTTGGAGCTTCCCAGACACCACAACCTCGCAGCCTTTGGCCCCACTCTCCATAATGAACCGCAGCATGCCCTAGCAGGCCCTTCGAACCGCAAGCCCCCCTAGGAGTTTGTAGCATAGAGACTCTGCCTGGGCAATGACACACAGGCCTCTTGTGGCCACTTTTTCTGCATAAAGCTCTACGCTGCCTTCAGGAAAGCCAAAGTGCTTCTGGACAACTGCAGTCAACTCTCTGATCCGATGACCCTTCTCCCCAAGAACATTCTGTGTTCTGGTGGCTAAAATAAGAATTTCTGTTCTGGTTGGTGTAACTCAGACTTCAACCCCAGAGTAGCCATCTTCAGCCAGCTCCCGAGTGAGAAACTCATTCAGTTCAGCTTTGAAGATGCCATCAGCTACAAACTTCCTCTTCTTGGAAATCTGCACCGCCATCTTGCAGCTGCGCGCCGCTGAAAGGCAAGATGGCATATTATAAAACAAAGTTTTCCACGGAAAAAGTTTGAAATATTGTCGAAAATCACACATAGAGTTTGAGTATGAGAAACATATCCAGCATACAAATACTTCATCTCAGAATTGGATCCATTTGCAAGGTATCACACTGTGTGTTTGAAAAGGATGCAAAATGCAAAATGCAAAATGAAAAAAAAAAAACCCTGAAATCCTGTCCCATGCATTTAGGATAAGGGATACACTCAACATACAGATATGTATAGATTTGTTTAAAAGAAATTGGATATTTCAAAGGGATTGAATTTTTAATATGTAAAGGCTGTGGGACTTTTAAAGTTATTTATTTTGGGGGAATGTGTAAGAAAGTGGGGACTGAAGTTGTGTTTGTGTGTCAAGTTGAAAGGGGTCAGTGGTACTGGCTGGTTTTGTGTGTCAATTTGATAGAAGCTAGATTTATCACAGAGAAAGGAGCCTCCCTTGAGGAAATGCCTCCACGAGACCGAGCTATAAGGCATTTTCCCAATTAGTGATCAAGGGTGGGAGGGCCCATTGTGGGTGGTACTATCCCTGGGCTGATAGTTCTGGGTTCTATAAGAAAGCAAGCTGAGCAAGTCAGGGGAAGCAATCCAGTGAGCAGCATTGCTCCATGGCCTCTGCATCAGCTCCTGCCTCTAGGTTCCTATACTATGTGAGTTTCAGTCCTGACTTCCCTTGGTGATGAAGAACAATATGGAAGTGTAAGCTGAATAAATCCTTCCCTCCCCAACTTGCTTCTTGATCATGATGTTTTGTGCAGGAATAGAAATCCTAACAAAGACCCCCACCCAGTTCATTCCCTCCCTCCCTCTGTTTCCTGTGATGGCCTTCTTCTCCCTCCCAAGTGGGGACCGAAGCATCCTCACTTGGGCCCCGCAGCCTGTTAACCTTTTTGAGTTCTGTGGATTGTATCCTAGGTATTCAGTACTTTTTTGGGCTAACATCCACTTATTAGTGAGTACATACCATGCATGTCCTTTAGGGCCTGAATTACCCCACTCGGTATGATACTTTCTAGCTCCATCCATTTGCCTGCAAAACTTATGATGTCCTCATTTTTAATAGCTGAATAGTATTCCACAGTGTAAACGAACCACATTTTCTGTATGTATTCTTCTGTTGTGGGACATCTGGGTTGTTTCCATTGTCTGGCTATCACAGATAAGGCTGCTATGAACATCATAAGGCATATGCCCCTGTTGTATGATGGAACATCAATAAAATTCTTGCAAACTGAATTCAAGAACACATCACAATGATCGCTCACCATGACCAAGTAGGCTTCATCCCAGAGATGCAGGGATGGTTTAGTATATGGAAATCCATTGCATAATCCGTTATATAAACAAATTCTAAGAAAAAAATTACATGATCATGTCATTAGATGCTGAAAAAGTCTTTGAAAAAAATACAATACCACTTCATGTTAAAGGGTTGGAGAGATCAGGAATTCAGGGCCTATACCAAAACATAATAAAAGCAATATACAGCAAACCAAGAGTCAATATCAAATTAAATGGAGAGGTAGGTACTTGACGCAATCCCACTAAAAACCAATTCCATTTTTAAAGTATCAAAACAATACATTCTGAGGATAGATGTCAAGTCTGTATAGAGAAATTATGGTGTTGATGACATTTCAATATTCATATGAAATTTTAATGTCTATACCATATTTATTCATGGATGTATTTGTGCTGCAGAAACTTCAATATCTACATCAATGTGTATATTTAATAAAAGTTTAATTTTAAAATTAATTAATTAATTTAGGGTGTATGTATATGAATGTGTGTGTGTGCAAGAATATCATTGGTACACATGTGGAAGGAAGAAAATTTATGGAGTTTCTTTCTGTATTTCATTTTATGGGTTCTGGAGACTTAACTCAGCCATGGAACATGTTTCTTGTTTCTTCAATAAGTAACCTAATGTAATTTGAAAATGACAATCAAAAGTTGGGGACTTACATTGACAGGATTATAACATATACATTATGCCTTATATATTATGTGTTATATGTTGTATAGTTGTGGTATTTCACAAATTTGAATATTAATAAGCAACCTTTGAAAATACAAACAAATAAGACTTTCAAGGGTCCCGAACAACTCTTTCCTGACAACAGTTAGTTACTTTACTATGACAAGGGTCGTTACAATGAAGAAATCATTCCTTGTCTAATGAATTATGTAGGTTGGTTCTTTATAGAAATACTTAGGCTAACTCAATTATTCTACATTAAAACTCTTGATTTTATAATTAAATATGGTTTGTAGAATAAAAACTGTGATGCCCCATGGAGTCTCCTTCTTTCCTTCTCTTCTGTGTACAGAGTTAATTCTCTGCTACAGCCACTTTGGGAAAACTTGCCTGGGGTCTTCGTACTTAAAGTTTTGAAGGCCTTTCATTGTCATAAGCCACTTTGTTTAATTCCTTCATCTCAGAAATGGGGATTCAACCACCTTTCTGACATCACAGTGACATGATGATTAATTAGCTAATGTTTGTGAAGTGCTTTGAGGATGTAAAGTGCAAAATAAGTGTTAAGCACAGTTAGACATCACAATCAATCAACACAGGCTTTGCTATGTAGCATTTCCTTTCACTTCAGATGCGGTCGACTAATTTATTTAATGAAAAAGTTAGACTATAACACAACATAAGCGAAAATTTTATGTTGTAAGATGCAGCAGGGGTCAGAAAGGTATCATAATTTATCAACTATTTTAGTTTTCATCCATTATAAATTTTATCCTTAGTTAAAGACAAGAAAACAAAATCCTATTTTAACATTCCACCTCAGATTTATACATTAACCCAGTCATATACCTGAATATGGCTGTCCTCAATTCTCAACATGGCATTTAATTCCACAAATTACTGTTTTTCTCTTTCAAAGTATATGTAAAGGCAGAAACTACACTTAACTTTTCCTGTATATTCATATATGGCAAACTTTTTGTTTTATGGAATTTTGGCAATACATAAAAAATTTTCATAGGATAGAGGCAGTCTACAAGTGATTGCACAAGAGGCCTGACAGTCTAGACATATCAAGGCTGATTCTGGGTGCACAGAATAATGAGGGCAGTAAGAAATTATAAATTCCTCTTTTATTTAAAATCCCAGTTGATGCTCATTCTCTGTGTAGGATTGGGAAATTAAATCAATTTTATTTGCCCACATTTAATATAGAAGTCAACAAACGCTAACTGGAAAGGGATTTATCATTACTAATAATAGTTGAAGCATCCTTGAATATGCCTGAACCCTATCCCCCAACTACATGAAAATACACACATTCTTTGTTACAGCATGTGATCTCTTTATTTTTGCTGGAAAATCTGAGATGCATAATGAATATGCACTTGTAGCTGAGCCACTTTCTCTTGCCTCTGTAGACCTAAGGACATTCTTTCTCTGTGTTAACATCAGTCCTTGCCTGAAGAGAATCAGCAAAGGATTCAATTAGGTAGCTGACTTTGCAAAAACAAACCACATTTTAGAAAATATACAGATCCCAGAATCCTCATTCATTCTGGGAAATTCTTTCTCTGGGTTTCTGAAGATCATCTAGGGTAATCGTAGAGACAGAACACTGAGTTTCAACACATTCCCGTAACTCGCCTTGGGAGAGTGAGTGAATTAGGGGCATAGGAAGGGGTTGAGTGGGTGAGTGACGAGACTGCTCCTCAGGTTTTCTTGTCCTCTGCATCTCTCTGCTGTCTTTGTCGGTGTGGAACTCTTGCAGGTTCTGGAATTTAATGAAACTGGGTTGGAGCCAGCTTCTGGCTTTGCCAGTTAATATTTGTGTGACTGAGTGCATTAGCCCCGAGCTTTAGTTTTAGTTTCTTAAAAACTCGAGAAATGATGCCTTCATTTCAAGGTTGCCATAACAATCGCAGAGATGCCCCTGCATGTCCAGAGGATGTGCAGCTTAAAGCTCAGTGAGTGAAGGATGAGCAGTGACATTATTCTGATGTTCTCACATGTGTCTGCCTGACTGGGAAGTGAGTGTGATTAGGATGTATTATGTGAAATTCCCAAATAATCAATACAGATATTACATTGGAAAAAGAGAAGCTGGAAACCATCACCTTTCTGAAGTTTGATGATCATATTGCCTTAGTACCTCTCAATGAACGACTCTCTATGTGAGCACATTTAATTTCACAAACAACTTGGAGCTTGTTTTTATATATATTATCTTTTAAAATTATTTTATGCACATGAATCTTTTGCCTGCATGTATGCCTGTATACCATGTGCATGACTGGGGTCACCTGAACCCAGAAGAGAGCATCAGATCTCCCAGGACTGGAGTTATGGATGGTTAGGAGCCATCATGTGGGTGATGAGATTTGGAGTTGGTGCTCTGGATGAGCAAATAAGTGCTCTGAAGCGCCGAGATATCTCTCTAGGTTCTGTTTTCCTATTTAAAAGGAAACAACAGAAAAGTGTTCCTCAGATAGATTAGTTAGATTAATAGCTGTGTATAACACAAGTCATGAAAATTAATTAAGCAATCCAACATGGCCATTTCTGAAACTGACCTACCCTTACTCCTGTGGCTCTAGTGTCCTGCTGAGATGATTCATTTCCTTTACCTTATAGCTTAATTATATGCATGAGCAGGGAAACATGAGGCTTGATAAAAGAAGAAGATGGGTAGCAGAAATACTCACAATGCTGCATACAGGACTCGTAAATAACTAATGCCATCGATGAATTCTTCACATTCACCTCGGGCTTTTTTAAAAAAATCACACTTGGTGTCTGGTGTAAAATTAATTCTACAAGAGCTAAAACTTTTCCTTAGCCATACTGTGCTATCAGTTAGGTGAGGTCAGTTTATATAATATCCTCTTTGCTACCAATTTTACTGACTAAAATAAACCCAGTATAGTATCTGTTTCTGACATAGTACTCATCTGTCACTGGTGAAAGCACATTATGTGGCCGTGACTTTATCCACCATTCCTTGGGGAAGTTGAGTGTATCACTTACAATGCCTGGTGAGCTCATAGAGCTATTTATAATGTGTAACGCAGCCATTAATAGCTTAAATATTTATAACCACATTTACTAGCTATATATCACTGGGACAACAAATAATGCATACGGAGCAAATAGCTTCTTTCTCAATTGCAAAACAGATTTCTTTCCCTATAACTGCATCTGGGAGGAGAATTATATTGTCATTTGCACAAAACACAGGCACAACGCATCCTAGGATCTCAGTACCCTGTCTCAACAGCATTTTGCCCATGTGAACACTTCCTTTACTCTTGGAGGTTTTCTTTCCCCACCACTCTATGTCCAGGTCATGTTTGCTCATTTGTCTCAACTGAGACTGTCACAATCCTGGTTACCTGACCTGTACTTTCCCAAGCACTATTTGTCCTGTTTCACTATGGAGTGTGTTCCACGCTGCTGCACACACTGCAGACCTAGACACTGTCTTCTCTCTTCCTTTCCTTTGCCTTCCAGGTTCCATTATTAGAAAGATGTTCATCAACATAATGTATGGTTTCAAAAGATGTACAGGTGGCGAAAGCCAGGAAACTTTATATCAAAACCCTTCCCTTCAGTGTTTACAATAACATTATGCTTTTATATGTTTGTACAGCTATACAAAGTACAATAACATTTAACTTTCCTAAAATCAAAGGATCCTGTAATACTTGGCCTTTCGAGTGGATAAAAGTAACATCTCAACTGGAACTGCCTTCTGTTGAAGTTGTGGTAGTATGAACGTCTTACGTGGAAAAATCTCTGTGATGCCATTTGAGTTAGGTAAGGGGTTCCATGTTTGCTTTATAGGATGCTAGAGAGTATACACATTCACTGCAGAGCTTCTAGAATGCAAAAGGCCTAAACGGCAACCTGCATTAGGAAAAGAGTGTCACTTGTCATGACTACAAGGCAAAGATCTGAGACACATTTAGTTTGTGTAAATTACAGTGATCAAGTTATTTTTATTATTACAAGTTACAAACTTTGTCAGTTCTCAAATATGGTTACCCGAGATTTTAAAAAGGATCTAACCTTAGACTCAACAGTCTTATTGACTGCTCTACGTTCTATAAATCAGACCCCCCTCTACTTGATCTGTTTTTAGATTTCATTCTTAATATTATGTTCTCTTTTGAGTACAGTCTTTATATAGTTCCCACTCCCTCTTTAACCTTTCCAGCACCACACACACACACACACACACACACACACACACACACACACACACCCCATACTCAGTTCACTTAATGCTGATCTTATGTGTGTTTGTGGCTGATCATGTGACTGGATGGATAACTTATCAGTGGCTCATTTGTAAAGAAAGCAGAGTTTTCCTTTCCTAACAACCTGTGGTTGCTTGTATTACTCCATCTCGGGGTGAGACCTTGTAAAATAATCCCAGCCACACGGGCATGTTAACTGGTTCTGGTGTGTACATGCAGGGCTTGTTTTGGCAACTGTATTATTGAGACCTCATGGGTCGTGTCTAAAAGAGCATCTTATAGAAGATATTCTAGTCCTCCCACTCTTACAATCTTTCCACCTACTATTACCCTATACTAAGAAATAACATTATTATTATATTTTGATTATTTATAGGTGATAATTCATCTTTTAGGTTAATGCTTAATTGAATTAGTAAATTCAATGAAATTTAATTGAAGTCAAGAATCACACCAAAATTCAAATAATTAGAAAAATTTTGGAATATGACATATTTGGAATTTTGATATATTGTATTTCTGAATTATTTTAAATCTATAAGCTATGGTTTAAGGAAAACAGGCTTAAAAAATCAATTGAAGGGGCTGGAGAGATGTTCAAGAAGTAGAGAGCATATACTGCTCTTACCGAGGACCTAGGTTTCATTCCCAGCACCTACTTCAGGCAGCTCATAACCGTCTATAATCTAGTTCCTGGGGGTCGAAATGCCTTCTTTTAGCCTCTGTGGACACTTTTGAACATTAGCAGAAAAGTCAGAATTTGAGGATTTATATGATAAGCATGACAACATAATTTTATTTAATAAAGATTTTATTTCTTAATTTACACTTAGTTAAAATAGCATTAGAATAACTAACTTGCGTAATCATGAACTTCGGGAGATACATGGAAGTTTAGAGTTCATTTCATCACAAGCACAGTAAAATACCACTTGGGACTATTCAATATTAGCCTTAAAAATTGCACACATTTTTTTTTTATATATACTCTGATAGGCACCGCAAGACACAAGAGAAATATAAGGGACCCTGTTTTTTTAAAAAAACACGATTCCACAAAATACACAATGAGTAAATGTTTGCCTTTGCCCTTTCCCTCTATCCCCAGCAGCATTTACTAGCTGAAAAGTACATTCATTTGCCCAAATATTGGCATGCCATCTTCTTAACATCTAAAATTGCACTCGCTACGATAGGCACCCAGCTGATGTGAGTTAGGTAATAGGTGACTCTGTTTTGTTAGAACCATTCTTTCCTCCAAGTTCAGCAGCTTCCAAATAGTCTCTGATGTGGTTTGGCTAGGAAAATCTATCCTTAGTTTTGAAGGAAATACCTGAACAGCGTATCATAGCATGTGTCGCTGCTTCTGAGCATTTAAACTCCTTCTACCTCTTGTTCACAAAAGTGCACGCTAACTTTTGAGAGCATAATATGGTCTTATCATCTACAAATGTGTTGGGCTATATTCATAACCATACTGGGATGTAAGTGACCCATAGGCCACATGCTGGACATGCCTGGTACAGCTTTTCAGGAATCCAATCCAGTCAGGAATATGGCTTTCACATTTGTAGAGAATAATAATAATCAACCTAACTATTTTTTTTTAGGAATTTTACTCAATTATCAGTTCAAAAACTCTGAGTATCCAGAACCTAGATAATAATATCTACTATTTAAAAATAGTAGATCATATGGCATCATGGGTTGAGGACAAATGATTATTTGGTTCTGACAACTGTGGCATGTGTCCTTTCATTTAAAGTGGGAACTTTTCATTGGTCAGTTTCTACCTATCTTTTGGCTGTCGGTTACTTTAGTTTTTCATGTGCATTTGTCCAACAGTTTTGGTACACTATAGCTGCCCTTTTCTGCTATGACTGTTTCTATAGTGTTTGTTTAAGCTGATGGATTTTATAATCAATGAAATATCAATGAAGTAATCAATAAAATAATTGCAGAATATAAAAAAAATAGTAAAGGTTAGATAGAAAGATCAGTCAGTGAAGTGCTTGCCTTGTAAGACCTAAGTCAAGTTCTAGGATTTATATGGAAAATATAATACAACACAACACAACAGCAACCGTATTTATAATTCTAGCGCTCAAGGTGTGACCAGGTTGTGTAGCCTACTTGGTGAGTTCTGGGCCTGTTTAAAAAATGAATGACAGCTGAGAATAAACATCTACGTTTGGACTCTGACATCCACATGTACACACAATCATCTACCTCAGCAAACACATGTGCACCTGTCATGTAGCAATGTCCTCTGAGATAAAACATTCCATCCTGCAGGGAAGCTTGTAAGACTCAGAAAGTAACCAATCTGAAAGGTTCAGGAAGTCCTTGAAGATCATCAGATGCAGGAGTCTCCTTCATCTTGCACAGGAACACTCTCAGACACCCTGAGCTTCCAGGAAGTGGATCACACCAACTGCACTACTTGGAAAGGAGCTTTTCTAGCCTCTTGTGGTACAGTGAGCTTTCCAGCTTAGTGAGTTGTCAACCATACCCATACTTCTATAAATAACTCCAATTCATTCATTGACCCACCAGGTTGGATTTTGATTGTATCTGTAGTTTGGTGTGTTGTCAGTTCTCTGTATAGAGTGAGTGGATATTTGTCCATTTCATTTCTTTCCAGGAATAGTATCTTATCTTACAACAACATCCTCTCCACTAATGTGCGTGCGCGCACGTGCGCGCGCGCGCGCGCACACACACACACACACACACACACACACAGAGTTAAATGGCTAATGTTACACATGAATATTTCTACAAGCAAATTGCCTGTACTTAATAAATATGTGATTTTTCCCGACTCTTAATACTATTTAAAAATCTACACCATACCAAAGAAAACAATCTAAGAATAAATAACATGCATATATTCTGTGTATTTTACTTTTATAAATTCAAAGCATAAAAGCCTCTCAGTAACCAATGTTAAATTCCTAAAATAGACTGCATTATCTTCAACCATATTATCTAGTGCTATATGTCATAAAATGACAGTTTCCAGCAGAATACCAGGAAATCCACAAAAGGATTCAGTAAATGGTATTATTTTCATAATACCTTCTTGGACCGATGCTAAATTTGATTTTGATTTTTAAATGTAGCATAATAAAATGAATTAAAAATATACATATAGTTGTTACAATTATCCCAGGCTAGAATGTAGCAGGTTACGTGTTCTCTGCTTTTAAGCATCACATTAATATGTGAAAGGGCACTCAGTCTCTCACTAACCACATTGTGAGTGTATCTTATTCCTGGTTGCTTTGGGTTATAGCAATGAGAACATAAGCAGGGCAAATCTCTTTCTGTGGTAGGCAAATACCGACGCATCCAATAGCCTCTTGGTTCTTACTCTCTTTTTTCCTACCCTGCCCTGAGTGTGCGCTGTACTCAACAACCGGAACATAGCAAGAGCAATTGTCATTCCTAATATTAGGTTACAAAAAGGCTGAGCAGAAAGTAAGACTGAGAATAGCCCTACATGAGGTCCATGCAGAAAGGATCTGACACCTCTGCCCATGGCTAGGGCTAGGGAGGGCCACAACAGCAGCACAAGAACTTGGTGACGGTCTATCTTCTGTACCTTCCTGGACAAACAGAAGATGAATTGGTTGACAGCCTCTAGAATACCCAGGTTGCAGGACACCCTGTGGTTTTCTGTAGCTATGTGTTGTGAACTTTCTGGCTCCTGTATTCCTACTGGTCACAGTGGCTTGGGAGCTTCCCATGTCCTTTTGTACTGGTCTGGATTTTTGTCTTGGATTTCTGCCTTCAAGCGACACTTGTGGCTCTGGATTCTCTGGTTAGATGAAAGTATGTGCAGCCTCTCCCTATCACCAACCATGAAGCTGGACACTGCATTGGGAGTGACGCTCTCCTACTCGCGGACTGTGAAGTTGCTCAGTTCTCTTGACCCTCTGAGCTCAGGGAAACTAGTTTGGTAAAATTCTGACCAGTACAAAAGGACATGGGAAGCTCCCAAGCCGCTGTGACCGGTAGGAATACGGGAGTCAGAAAGTTCAGGACACAGAGCCCCAGAGAGTGTGCTCTGGGAAATGTTAAGCTTTGATTAGTTGCCAATGTGGTGAGGATGTGGGAACCAAGATTTAAAATAAAATAAAATTCCTAGCCTTTGAGATGGCTCAGTGGGTAAAAGTTCTTGATGCCAAACCTGGGGACCTGAGTTCAAAGGTCGAAACTTGCAAAGGGGAAGGAGAGGATTGACTCTATAAAGCTGCTTCTGACCTCACTGCACGCCCCGTGGTATGTACCCTCCTCCTCCAAGAAATCAGTAAATGTAGTAATAGTAATAAAAACGCCCTCTATAGGAGGAACAACAATATGAACTAATCAGTACCCCCAGAGCTCGTGTCTCTAGCTCCCTATGTAGCAGAGGAGGGCCTAGTCAGCCACCAATGGGAGGAGGGGCCCATGGTCTTGTGAAGATTCTATGCCTCAGTTTAGGGGAATGCCAGGGCCAGGAAGTGGGAGTGGGGGGGGGGTTGGGGAGCAGGGGTGGGGGGAGGGTATAGGGGATTTTCAGAGAGGAAACTAGGAAAGGGGATAGCATTTGAAATGTAAAAGAAGAAAACAACTAATAAAAAATATTTCTGACTCTTATTATCAAGAGACCTTATGTGGATGTTTTACCATTTTATCTAAGGACAGGCTAAAAACCAGCTCAGGAGGACTTAGGAGCAGTTTAGGAATACATTCAGGCTTACACTGTGCTCAGTCTAAGTCCTTTGTTCTTATACCTATAGGTTAGATCAAGAGGTCAAAAGTGTACATTGGCTCATTGCTGGGCTGTTCTGCATGGAAAGCTGGAGCGTTGAATTGCCAAGTTGAATCAGGGATGGCACATTAACTTCTAAACCAGGGACGAAAGTTTCTAAATCCCAGTGCTACTTTGCCAGCATCTACGTTTTCTGTTTCTCTCTCTCTCTCTCTCTCTCTCTCTCTCTCTCTCTCTCTCATCAAAACAAAGTGTGAAGGGAACTAAATATGATTGAAAAGTTAAAAGCTGATTTCTCAGGATCGTGCTGCCAAAGATGAGTCCCTCGGTGGTAAATTTAGAGTATTGTGATGACAGATTATAAGGGGAACCGACTAGCACAGTACTCGCTGGCAGTCTAGTGGGGACTCATGAGCAATGTTAAGCATCTCAATGACTACCAGAAAGAATACCACTAAATGGAGATCACAGCAGGCATACGCATGAACCTCAGAAGGGCGGTGCCCTCTGCCCACGGCTTGCCTCTTATGGGCACGTCACATTTCTGGATTATCGCCGAACACTGACATCCCATTATGAAGAAATGTTTGGTTTAGACTCTCTCAGCATAATTGACGAAGGGAGTGGATCACAATCTCACTGTCTTCATCCTTTTAATATTATCAGGTCACACAGGACACTGCCGTTATCACTAAGATACACCGGCGACAGGGAAAATGCTTTGTCTCAGCGTCTTGATGTGGCAGGAAAAACACCTTTGCCTTGCACCGTGCTCTCCAGAGGCGTGCAGGAATGGAATTGGGTGCATAAGGATGCAACAGTGACACATTCCCAGGGGAGATGATTCGTTCTTGGTTAGGGAGAAGCAGGGGAATAAAAGAGCCTGAAGCAGTCTGAAGTTTTACTGTGGCTAGAGCCTTGGATCTGGATGGGAGAGCCTGGGACTTGTCAGGAAACAGAGGGTATGCTTGCGCTCTGGGTCCTTCATGTCTGGTTCTGGTTCTCTGTTGACAATATGGTGTGAGGGTCGGAAGTGACATGATGAAATTAATTTTTTATATGAAAGAAAGTTTCCAGCACAGCTCGAAATGGCATCAAACTAACTAATTTATGCCACCACCTTCTCTCAGCATCTCTGGGTGTCCGTACACATTGTCACAGACCAACTGTGCTTATGTGCATCTTGGAGAAATACTGGTAGAGAAGAAAAACAAAGTAGTTGTTTAAACTTTTTATTTGTCTATGTTATTTATTTATTTATTTATTTATTTATTTATTTATTTATTTATTTATTTATGTGTATGACTGTTCTACTTACGTGTATATCTGTGCATCACCTTTGTGCTCTGTGCCAGCAGAGGTTGGAAGACTGGATCCCTGAAACTGGAATTGTGGATGGTCGCGAACCACCATGCCTGCTGGGAATTGAATCTGGGTTATCTGGATCAGCAGCAGTTAGGGCTCTTAAATGCTGCACCATCACTCCATTGTCCCTCTACCAGCACCTGATCAATACAGATACTCACAGCCAACCATCGGATTGAGCCCGAGGACCCCAGTGGAAGAGCTAGGGGAAGGACTGGAGTGGAAAGGGATTGCAACCTCACAGTAAGAACAATATCAACTAGCTGGACCACCCAGAGATCCCGGATTCTAAACCACCAACCAAAGAGTATACATGGAGGGATGCATGGATCCAGAAACACATGTAGAGAGACTGGTCTTATCTGATATCAATGAGAGGGGATGCTCTTGGTTCTGTAGAAGCTTGATGCCCCAGCATAGGAGGATGCTATTACAGTGATGCAGGAGTGGGTAAGTGGGTGGAGGAGCACCCTTACAGAGGCAAAGGGGAGGAAGAAGAGGGTGGATAGGATGAATGGTTTGTGGAGGGGTAACTGGGAAGGGTGAAAGCATTTGAAATGTAAAATAATAAACTGATTAATAAAATGTTTATTTCTAAAAGTCAATTAAAATAAATAACTATTTTTAATAGTTGGAGATTTTTTTATTTTGGAGAAATAAATAAAAAAGGAAATTTATATTGGGATTTCAGGATCTCTATGTTTCTAAACCAGAGGAGAATTAAAAAACAAATTCTTTATTCAGCAGCAATTTAAAATTGTTTAGAACCCCCAGAAGGCAAGCAGCTCTATTAGTACCTTGAATTCAGCCCACAGACACTGGTTTCTGTCTGTGACCCACAGAGCTGACATGTACTGTGTATTAAATTAGGACAAAGAATAGTCATAGCGGCTGGGCCCTGCTTAGTGGTAGAATATGCTTGTGTAGCATACCAGTGGGCACATAACTTGGTAGGACCTCTTTGGAAAACATTTCAGCAATTTCTTTAAAAATCTGACATGTCTCGAAAAACCAAAAAAAAAAAAAAAAAAAAAAAAAGACATGTGCTTACTATATGATACAGAAACAAATTCCTCACAAAGTTAGTTCATAAATGTTTCATTCGTTATAGTAAGTAGAATACACATATTCTTCACTAGGTGAAGGGATAGTGAACTGTGAAGAACTCACACAACTAAAAATTAGTTCAAGTTAACAGCAACAAACTAGTAACAATAAAAGAATTGAAAATTCTAAATATTTTGTTCTGTTATATCTTTTGTTGCTCCTAAATATCATGTACATTGTTACTTTCAACTGTTTTCAAGATGTTTCTAGGCCATTGATAATATAATAAGTTCATATAAAGGATTACCAGATGAGGAACATGCAAATACTCCTTCACAGATAATGAGACAAAGCTTTGTCTCCTTGGACAACCTTCTGAAGTATATATGTAGACAATCTGGTTTGATACTGTCTCTTACATTATTGCAAATGTAAGATGCCTGTATTATAAAATGGAGCATAAGATCCAACAGTTGCCATACCATGAAAATTCTTGCAAAAGTAATATATCACTAAGGTAAAAATAGCTTGAAATCTTATAACATGATGATTTGCGTCATGATGAACCTGACAAAGATTAGTTACAGCTAAACATTTTGGATGATTTAATAAAGTATTTTGTTCTTATTTTGGAGTTGATTTCCAAGAATAATAGGGGTGGAAAATCGGTTTCAAGCAAATATTCAAAAAGTCTCCCCTAAGGTCCAGTGGAGGAATATTTCACAATATCAACAAGCAGCAACAGCATTAGCAAAGCAATAGAAGAGAAGAAAAATAAACCAAAGTACACTTCTAGGCATATCACATTAGTCTCAGGTCAACGTCATGGTCTTTATATTTTAAGAGACTCTATCTTTCGTCCAGCAAGTTCTGAGTTAGGACTGTTAGGATTCTGCTTTTCCCCTCCACCTTTGTATTATCTCCTTGTGATACCACAGAGTTGGAGTGGGGCCTATGTACTTGCCATTACCAATGAATGACTTGGAGAGTTAATGGATGGATGGAAGATGGAGACTGATAAATTAAAAATAGAGAAGACCTGAGAAGTTCCCAGCAGACATAGCAACGAGCAGGCTGACATTTTAAGAGTTTCTTCTAAGGAGGGTGATCAAAAGTGATGTGACTTTTAAAGGGATCTTTAAAGATAGCCTACGATAGTTTCTTTACTCTTTATTTTCTGACTTCTTCTTTTTTTTTTTTTTTTTTTGACTTTTTTTTTTTTTTTTTTTTTTTTTGACAGTCTCATTATTTAGCTTAGGTGTGTCTTGAACTTATGATCCTCCTGTCTCAGTAGCCCAAAGGTTGGAGCTTGTAGCAACATTCTACCATTTTCAGTGCTTTGAGGACTCTCTCTCTCTCTCTCTCTCTCTCTCTCTCTCTCTCTCTGTATTTTATCGTTAGACACTGATAGTTGAAGATACACGAGGCAGTAGCTTACTGAATGTTTAACGATGGAAGTCAGACATGTATTTCATTATTAATGAGAGCAAAGCCTTTCAAATAAGAATCAGAGGCAATCTAAGCAAGAGAACACACAAAAATAATAGTGAAAAGACCATCACAATATTAAGTGACATACTTTGTGTAGAAATGAAACCCATAGACTTGCAATGATAAAGATGATAAAAATCTGGATGTAAAGTTAGGAACAGTTTGAGCATCGTTAGGATTCTAATTGTATGGAAGAGTAGTCAAACTTGGTTTCCTTGGCACCATCTTTCCTTCTCTCTTCAGTACTCAACAGTGCAAAAGTGGAGAGGTAAGAGAAATTTAACAAGGAGCTCTTTCTTTCTTTCTTTCTTTCTTTCTTTCTTTCTTTCTTTCTTTCTTTCTTTCTTTCTTTCTTTTCTTTCTTTCTTTTTTGCAAGTTTATTTTTTTTGTTAGATATTTTTTCATTTACATTTTAAATGCTGTCCCCTGTCCTAGTTTCCTCTCTGAAAATCCCCCATCCCCTCCTCCTCCCCCTGCTCACCAACCCACCCACTCTCACTTCCTGGTCCTGGCATTCCCCTGTACTGGGGCATAGAATCTTCACAAGACCAAGAGCCTCTCCTCCCAATGATGGCCAACTAGGACATCCTTTGTTATATATGCAGTTAGAGACATGAGTCTCACCATGTGTTTTCTTTGATTGGTGGTTTAGTCCCAGGGAGCTTTAGGGGTACTGGTTAGTTCATATTGCTGCTCTTTCTATAGGGCTGAAGACCCCTTCAGCTCCTTGGGTACTTTTTCTACATCCTTCATTGGGGGACCCTGTGCTCCATCCAATAGATGACTGTGAGCATCCAGTTCTGTATTTGCCAGGCACTGGCATAGCCTCACAGGAGACAGCTATATCACGGTCCTGTCAGCAAAATCTTGTTGGCATTTGCAATAGTGTCTGGGTTTGGTGGTTGTTTATGGGGTGGGTCCCCCAGTGGAGCAGTCTCTGGATGGTCCATCCTTCAGTCAAAGAGCACTTTCATTGCAGAATCTTCTACCCTATCCTTTACCCATCCCCATATGGATAAAATAACTAGTTCTAAAATGATTATTTACAAAACTCTATGTGAGGTTTAGAGTGGTGGCTATTCTTAGGGTATTCATATCCTTCAAAATTTTTCATGAAACAAAATGTGAAGTTCTGTATCCGGTGATATTTTGAGATGCTATTCTATATTTTTCTTGTCTTTTGCTTTTGTTTTCCTTTTGTGCATTTAACAAGGCTGATCTCTAGTGTGGTCATCAAATCAGACATGGTACAATGGGAGGGAGACAGAAGGTCTGGATGTTTTATGAAAGCCTGTGTTTAGAAGTCTCGGGAGGAAAGAAGGTGTTATGAAAAAAAAAATCATGTGTGTCGTCGACACAGAGTCGGGATCCTACTGCACTCCAGGGTGGTGACCTGACTTCAGAGTGGAGTCATTTCCCCTTGCTTTAGGAATATGGGGATGTTGAGAAGGAAATCTTTGGGATTTGAGTGAACAGCACTCATCCTCCACAAATGTTTCTGTCTTGAGAAGTCAGCAGGATTGGGGGGAAGGAGGCTTGAGAAATTCTGTTGTATTCTCTCTATACTAACAATGTGTGTATGCTGGCTTGGTTTCAATCTGGTAGCATTATTAGGGCAGGTTGTAGAACTCTTGGGACCTTCCTCAATAGAGAAAGAAGGTCACTGAGCATGGGTCTTAAGTCTCCATAGCCCTGTCTGATTTCCTGTTTTTTGGCCACTTCTCTGGTGTGAATGTCCTATGACTAGCCAGTCTTTTGCTCCTCCTATTATGCCTCCCTTTCCTGCTTCAGTGTCTTTTCTATCCTGTTGGACCCTATTCCTTTGGAACTGTAAGCTAAAGTAGACCTGACCACTTTTCAGTGGCTTCTATAAGGATGTTTATCACGGCAATAAGAAAACAATTATGACCTTAGGCAGGAAGTGTCACTGGCATCTTCAACAGAGATGTCTGTGACCTTTAACCATGGATGATCCCTTACTTCTGGCCATGATGTGCAGTAGAAGTAATGAGAACCATAGCAGAGCTTTGTGATGACTCATGTCTGAAGACCAGATACCCATAGTTTAATTTATTGACACTCACTTGTTTCAGCACTCACAGAAATCTTATCATGACTGTGACCCTGTCGTTTTCAGAAGGCATGTCAAAGGCTAGTCTGAAAGTTCAGAGCTACAGTCCTTCCAAGCATGTACAGGGCCCTAGAATTGAAAGAAGGGAGTACTTCTTTTTTTTTTTTTAATTTTTTTATTTTTATTTTTTCCTCAATGTTTGTTTTCTTCTTTTATCTTTTCTTATTATTTTTTATTAGATATTATCTTTATTTACATTTCAAATGCTATCCAGAAAGTTCCCTATACCCTCCCCCTGCCCCTGCTCCCCTACCCACT